>NC_091134.1:45267155-45570185 GCF_041381155.1 Argopecten irradians | reverse complement strand
ATAACCCTGTAACTACTGACTGGTCCAGATAATAACCCTGTAACTACTGACTGGTCCAGATAATAACCCTGTAACTACTGACTGGTCCAGATAATTACCCTGTAACTACTGACTGGTCCAGATAATTATCCTGTAACTATATATACTGGCTGGTCCAGATAATTATCCTGTAATTACTGACTGGTCCAGATAAATAACCTGTAACTACTGACTGGTTCAGAAAATTACCCTGTAACTTCTGACTGGTTCAGATAATTACCCTATAACTACTGACTGGTCCAGATAATTACCCTTTAACTTCTGACTGGTTCAGAAAATTACCCTATAACTACTGGCTGGTCCAGATAATAACCCTGTAACTACTGACTGGTCCAGATAATAACCCTGTAACTACTGACTGGTCCAGATAATAACCCTGTAACTACTGACTGGTCCAAGTAATTATCCTGTAACTACTGACTGGTCCAGATAATTATCCTGTAACTATATATACTGGCTGGTCCAGATAATTATCCTGTAATTACTGACTGGTCCAGATAAATAACCTGTAACTACTGACTGGTTCAGAAAATTACCCTGTAACTTCTGACTGGTTCAGATAGTTACCACATAACTAATGACTGGTTCAGATAATTACCACATAACTACTGACTGGTCAAGAAAAATACCATATAACTACTGACTGGTCCAGATAATTACCCTATAACTACTGACTGGTCCAGATAATTACCCTATAACTACTGACTGGTCCAGATAATTACCCTGTAACTACTGACTGGTCCAGATAATTACCCTGTAACTACTGACTGGTTCAGAAAATTACCCTGTAACTTCTGAATGGTTCAGATAGTTACCACATAACTACTGACTGGTCCAGAAAATTACCTTATTACTACTGACTGGTCCAGAAAAATACCATATAACTACTGACTGGTCCAGAAAATTACCCTTTAACTTCTGACTGGTTCAGAAAATTACCCTATAACTACTGAGTGGTCCAGATAATTACCCTGTAACTACTATACTGGCTGGTCCAGATAATTACCCTGTAACTAAATATACTGGCTGGTCCAGATAATTATCCTGTAATTACTGACTGGTCCAGAAAATTACCCTGTAACTACTGACTGGTCCAGATAGTTATCCTGTAACTATATATACTGGCTGGTCCAGATAATTATCCTGCAATTACTGACTGGTCCAGATAATTACCCTGTAACTACTGACTGGTCCAGATAGTTATCACATATGTACTAATGACTGGTCCAGATAGTTACCATGTTTCTACTTTCTTGTCTAGATAGTTATCACATATATACTAATGACTGGTCCAGATAGTTACCATGTTTCTACTTTCTTGTCTAGATAGTTATCACATATATACTAATGACTGGTCCAGATAGTTACCATGTTTCTACTTTCTTGTCTAGATAGTTATCACATATATACTAATGACTGGTCCAGATAGTTACCATGTTTCTACTTTCTTGTCCAGATAAATCTCTAGAAGGGACTTTAATTGCCTAATTATCTATGCTTTGAATAAAACCGGTCCAATACCAGCATTCTGTCTCTGATAATTGCCTTATATCAGTGACAACTAGTGCTAATGATTTCCTATATTCTGTTGCTATGATGCCTGGTCCTGTATTGATATGCTGGTGTGTTTTCCTATAACATTGAGTAGTTAGAGTGGTTAATGCTGTTTGCATAACAATTTGAATTTTGTGGCAAAGTTAGTTCCTGGGGGTGGAATTTAGGAACACCTTTCGGAATTGAAGTAAGTAAAATATATAGTTCTGGTCTTGGAATAGTAATACAGATTGACGCCTTTCACCGCAATTTCTGATATGGTTAACTGTGGCTGTCTGCGGGAGAAGGGGGTAGAGAATTATGAATTGGTAATGTATTGGTATTCAGATCTATGTGTTACACAAGGCAAGACATATTGAGGGAATGGTGGAAAGGTGTTTGTGAACATTTCATATTTTAAAGAATTTTGGAAAGTGAACCATTAAAGGATATCAAATAAAAATGGAGTTGAGCTTTACTACCAACAGTTACGTTTTATTTTTTGTTTTAAAGATTATAAGTCTTATCTGTTTTGACTATAGTTTTTGTCATTTATACGAACTGCAAGATACAACAGGTTGTATCAGGGACATATCAACTGTATTAAACATCTGCTGTAAGTTAAATAAACATCTGGGCAGATATCAAGAGGACACAACTTCTAACTTTGGGTAACCATATGGTTGGCTGTCAAGACGACTCCAATTGCTGTATAGTTGATTAACCATCTGATTGGCTGTCAAGATGACTCTAACTACTTTGTATTTGGGTAACCATCTGATTGGCTGTCAAGAAGACTCAAACTGCTGTATTGTTGGGTAACCATCTGATTGGCTGCCAAGAAGACTCCAACTTCTGTATAGTTGGATAACCTTCTGATTGGCTGTCAAGATGACTCCAACTGTTGTATAGTTTGGTAACCATCTGATTGGCTGTCAAGATGACTCCAACTGCTGTGTAGCTGGGAAACCATCTGATTGGCTGTCAAGACAACTCCAACTGCTGTATAGTTGGGAAACCATCTGATTGGTTGTCAAGATGACTCCAACTGTTGTATAGTTTGGTAACCATCTGATTGGCTGTCAAGATGACTCCAACTGCTGTATAGTTGGTTAACATTCTGATTGGCTGTCAAGACAACTCCATCTGCTGTATAGTTGGGTAACCATCTTGGGTAACCATCTGATTGGTTGTCAAGACAACTCCCAACTGCTGTACAGTTTGGTAACCATCTGATCGGTTGTCAAGACGACTCCAACTGCTGTATAGTTTGGTAACCATCTGATTGGTTGTCATGGAGACTCAAACTGCTGTTTAGTTTAGTAACCATCTGATTGGCTGTCAAGACGACTCCAACTGCTGTATAGTTGGTTAACCTTCTGATTGGCTGTCAAGATGACTTCAACTGCTGTATAGTTGGGTGACCATCTGATTGGCTGTCAAGGAGACTTCAACTGCTGTATAGTTGGTTAACCATCTGATTGGTTGTCAAGACAACTCCAACTGCTGTATAGTTGGTTAACCTTCTGATTGGCTGTCAAGACAACTCCAACTGCTGTATAGTTGGGTAACCATCTGATTAGTTGTCAAGACAACTCCAACTGCTGTATAGTTGGGTAACCATCTGATTGCTGTCAAGATGACTCCAACTGCAAGTTGTGTGCTAATGAGAAATCTTTATCAGGAAAGGAATAATCTTTGTCTGCTAACATAAAGGGAAAGGACAGAATCAGTATAAAATTTCAATGTAGATAGGTTCTTCTAGCTATTGCATGCTGGAGATAGCAAATTTTACTTGTAATTGACACTTTGTGGAAATGTCCTATGCATGGTATATGACATATTCATAAGTAGATGTACCCATTAGGCCTATATGCTACTGTAAAGACCATTAAATGTGTTATTCTTAGCTCTAAAACACCACAAAAGTGTTGTTATGCGTAAGACTCCTGCAAATATTGAAGGAACAGTTAGGCAGAGTCTTGTGGCTTGAAACCACTTACAATGTCAATTACCAAATATGGCAACAGGCCAGATGTAGAAAACCTGCTTGGAGTTGCATGCTCTCCGACTATAGTTTAAACAGGTTCTCTAGGAAAGTTAACTTCCCATTTTGGAAATCATTATTTTTTTTTTCTGATGAGGATTTTTAATTCTAGTAAAAATACAATATGACAGAATGATTATGGAAAATAAGCTTTTATAAGGTAGTATTAATTAGTTCCTGGCAGAAACTCTCCAATGAAGGAGAAATCAAGTTTGTTTTAAAATGGTAGATTAGAACCCTCAAGAGGGTGGGGGAGTCTGAGGGTGTCTGATTTGCCCATGATAGGGGAAGAATAGTTGATACATATTTACTAGCTTTGAAATACATGTGAGAGTTTTTCAATGAATGAACTGCAAATGTATTTTGTCTTAAGCAGCCAACTTGATACAGAGAAACCTAATTAACTTATGATGGTCACAGAATGATATTCTCATGAGCTTTACATGTCCTTTGCGTCATACTTCAATGTCATCGACTCATGTCAGATGACATTTTTGTTATTTTTGTCAAAAAGTTCCATAAAAGTCCTGGATGACTATTTGGTTTATAGACGAGTCTTTGTTTAAGACTAACAGTCACAATAAAATGTCACTTTTCCATGCTTTCAATCCAAACGCAAACACCGACAATGTTCTCAGTCACGATCTTCATTGCGTTTGAGTTGGTACTGACGCTAGCAGGTAAACGGAAGTAACTCTAAACCAATACTGCATTAGATGTATGTCATGGCAGTCAATTCATCGACCGGATTGTAATCGTATTCAGAGTGAAATACTATCACAATACTATTGCAATTGTATTCTGCAATAGTTAAACTATCGCAATAATGTTTCCCTCGATAGCAATACTATTTCAATAGTTAAAATTTTTTGTCAATAGTCACTCCTACTGGGATTCTACAAAATTTGATATTGTTTGTTTGTTTATATAGTTCTTTCTTAAATATTTATCAAACCATTATACATTATCATTAAAACCAGTGTATCACATAACTGGCCTGTCCAGCCAATTGTCATGTAATAACGTGTATAATAACACGTAATAATGATGAAGTTACATATAGATTTGACGTCACAATATCTGTATGACGTCGCATTATTGTTTCAGTAGACAGAAATGTCACATCCAAGGCCGATATTTACTGTTTATATAGAGACAAATTCAAATTTTTGCTTTTATTTATATTAATAAAAGTTATGTGATAAATAGAATCTTACACTCATGACTATGTGATTTGAATTTTATCAAACTTGTTCAATAATTTGATATGCCACGAGCCTTCTCGTGTAAGATCCTCTATTTCTCTCCCAAGAGTGTGGAATATTTCACACTTGCTTGTTATAGCCAGTACATATGCAAAGGTAATTGAACAAATTGGTTATCTATTGGAATATTTCCAACAGATTCCTGTTAGATCAGAATAATTTCCGGCCTATTTAGATACTCCACTTAAAAGGATTGAGCATTAGTTTATCCTGTTAATAGCAATTAATTGATCAGAATGACCTAAAAGTAGAGAGTGAAAAGGACGTTTATTGACTATATATGTCAAGGAATAACAGGCTGCAGAGCTGGATTTTTGTGTTAAAGATTGAAATATAAAGATAGAATCTATCTGTAGCCTAATTCATTTGATTCAGTTAGCAGATGCTATCAGACATATAGAAACTCCCCCTCTCCCCCTCCCATAAGTGCCAAATGATATTAACTGTCCTTAGTGTTTTCTTTTTGAGTATTATAACTGATTAGTGTGACACTGACTAGGCCTCAGATGTATAATCACAGACACCTTAATTATTCAGCTATAGGGCCGACATAATAAAATCTTCCATGTTAGTGTCCTGAGATGTATTATGACATATCTGTATACTGTCAGTCTTATTCACTGATTTTGTGTACAGATATACAAGTGTTTGGGAGTTAAATATCCTATTCTACAATTCATGAGGTGGTCTAGCTACAATTAGATCCAGCTCTACAATTAGAGATACTTTCCTTAAATAAATACTTCATTGATGCTCAATTTGTTGGTTTAAAGTGGTAGGAGAATTTTTTTCAGTCTTGTAATTTAGTTTCTAAAATTTCATTAATTTACATCAAGCTGATGGTTACCAAGAATTTAAATTTGACTACAATGGCAACAAGGCCAAGGTCATAAGTCCTAAAGACCCTTAGTGCATCAAGGTCACTTCCCTTAGCTACGTGACCTTAGCAATGGCCACAGATACTATTTAATAGCCACAAGCTGAAATTATCATTCCAGGCTGAATTAAAGTAATTAGTTTTAGATTAGAGGAAATTAACTCAAGTTCATTTTTGACTTTCTCAAGGTCACATGTAACTAGCTGGACTTTAAATGGATAGTTCAGCTGCTTGCTCTGCCTATTATACATGATAACTTATAATACTTTGAATATATACATAATTAGTTCGAAAAAAATCCCTGTACTGTATAATTACATAATACAAATAAAGAGCAATGTAGAGTGTATATTGTCCACAGAATTCAATTTTTGTTTCTCCCACTCAACATGCTGGTTTACTTACCCAGCAGACAGCAAGGGGTGCTATCAACGGGATCTTTTCTTCAAGTTTTAATTAGTTTGGGAAGAGATAGTAAAATCCATCTTTATTACTTATCCCATGTACAACTAAAAAATGAAATGCAAAATATATGTTTGGGGACTAGTAAATCAACCAATGGATATAGAGTGACCTCAGAGTAATTGGTCTATATAACCAATTCTCTATACTTATTTTATCTACGTAATGAGCTTCCATTTATCTAACAGCTGGTACAGACCAATACATGATTATCACCAAAAACTGGATGTTTTTATTGCTTTTAAACCAGATTGTCTTGTATATCTTTACCAAATTAGCCAGATCACATTACATCGACATTTCTGTCGTTAGAATCCTGTCTCGATTGGACTTGCTTAGATTTATCGAATCATTTTCCAGACTCCTTGTCATTTAAACACTGAAACGCTACTCTAGCACTGCAATAGAATTTAATGAAGTTATACAATTGCTTAAGAACATTTTTCACACAATGTGATGTACAAAAAACAACCATAAATTGAAAATCAAAATTTATTGTCTCGTTGTTGAAGTACCATGGGATTAATTATTTCTTAATAGGTGTAATTCAAACGATACATTTACCATGGGAATCAGGCTTCTGTTATGAGATGCTCTTGTACAGAACTCTGTAAATCTCTTCCCTTCCACAAACCCTGTAAATCTCTTCCTTTGCACAAACCCTGTAAATCTCTTCCCTTGCACAAACCCTGTAAATCTCTTCCCTCCACAAACCCTGTAAATCTCTTCCCTTCCATAAACCCTGCAAATCTCTTCCCTTCTGTAAACCCTTTAAAAATCTTTCCATCTTGCACAAACCCTGTAAATCTCTTCCCTTCCATAAACCCTGCAAATCTCTTCCCTTCTGTAAACCCTTTAAAAATCTTTCCATCTTGCACAAACCCTAAAAATCTCTTCCCTTCTGTAAACCCTTTAAATCTCTTTCCATCTTGCACAGACCTTGTAAATCTCTTCCCTTCTACAAACCCTGCAAAATTCTTACCTCCTGTAAACCCTGTAAATCTCTTCCCTTCCATAAACCCTATAAATCTCTTCCCTTCCACAAACCCTGCAAATCTCTTCCCTTCCACAAACCCTGTAAATCTCTCCCTTCCACAAACCCTGTCTAATTTGGACTCATTTGTTCTGTTTACCCTAACATCTAGACTCTGCAAACTGTCAATATATTTTTGATGGTGAAGAATAGTCAGAGTACTTGAAGAAAAATTACCAACCAACAATCAGTACTTTTCAACTGCCCCAAGTGGCATTGAAAACAGTGACCCAGATGTGAAGGGCTTATAGGTAGAATTTCTGAATACCTTTAGCTTGACAATTGCTTTCCAGACAATTCCTGTGCTCTCTATATAATAAAGCAAATTACTTCTATGTGGTATTTGTAATAAACCAACAAATTAATTTTAAATACTGATAGTATAGTAGCGAAGAAATAGCATTTGCATATTACAGTGATCTCCTTTACATGAAGGTATCAACGGTGACTCATTATTTTGATAGTGAATCTTGTGTTGTGTTTTCTCTGAAAAAATATGGTATTATACTTGCAAACACATGCCATCACAATAATGGCAAATAACTTTTTAATATATATGCAAAGCAGAATATATTATATGGTTGTGGAATTATTCATTCTGCTGGTCCAGTTTTCTATTGTATATTACGTTGAGGCAGCACTATAGTTATTGATCACTTATCACATAGTGGAGACTTTACATGACAGAAACCATTGGTATGGCAACAAAGAATTGAAACAATTAGTTCACTCTTTAGTTTAATGTCACAGCCAGGTCATAGTATCAATAGACTTTTTTTCAGTTTTTCTATCAAAATTCAAAGCTGCCTCCTAAAAAATTAATAATTAAAAAATAGTAGTAATTAATTCTGAAGCCTTCCTTGAAGTCATCAAAGTGTTCTTGATTTAAATTCTGTATAAATACAATGCATAAATTATGAAAAAATATAATGGAATTTATGTTGATTGAAAGGGTAGATTATTAAAATATTCTGTATTTTATTGATTGATTGTGGACTTTGATGTTTCATGCATATAAACGATTGTGACAGTGACATCGTTGATGTATCAATAACTGACACAGGTTATACACAGAGCTACAGAATATTACCCACAACCTAATGGCTGCTGATCAGGTTTCTGTGTACAGTCGGGCTGAGACACAAACTTCAAGTTACAGCAGATTTTGGTTAGGAATAAAGAGATGAAGCGGTGCATCTTGAAGGTCAGTGTTTCGGCATTGTGTCTCTGTACGGCCTGTGAAGGCAGTGCCTGACTGATCTGTTCTGTCTATCAACATGTGTTCTGTCTAATCTTGTAAAGGCCATTTTATTTCAGAATAATGCATACATAGACGAAAGATACAGGAAACAATGCATAAATTGTAGTCAAATACAACTCTCAAGTGATTGAAGATTCAAGATGTTAGCAGATATTTCATGGGGTAGAATTCTCCAAGGCTACAAACTGACAGAAGAATATTGTAAAACTTTTCTGTGTTGCCAAGGCCAGCTGACATGCAAAGAATGAAAGCTTCTATAGTGAGCATCCCCAGATGATCGGAAAAACAAGATGGCAATTTGTAAAACGAAAGATTATGCTATCAGATCAATAGATTAAGAAACAATGTCACAGTCAATTGGCTTTTATAGATAATGTTGGTCGTTAAAGACTTGGCTCTCCTAGTGTTAGAGTATTCTATGACTGATACAGATGATAATTGTCTACTTAAGATGAATGTAGTTTCATGGTTTAATTTCTTTGATCCATTTGTTTAGCAGATCCATGTTATGAAATACCATAAGCATTGAAATTGATGACTGGAGTTGGCATTTACCTTAATAAACTTGTTAATTAGAGCTTTTTGATTTGAACATAGGAGAGGAGTCGGGGAAGGTGTGATTAATTCAGATGTATAAACATTTAAAGATGGCATTTCTTATACTGGGCCATTTTTGCGCAATGTTTTTTAGGGGGATGTTGATGAATTGAATGTTGTGTCTTCTTGTAGTGGCGCCAACTGTTTTAATTTCATGTTTCAAAGTCCAACCTCACTGAAACTTATTCTTCCAATTAAGAGTAAGTACACATGATATCTCAGAAAATCATATACCATGAAACTGGTGCAAAAAGGCATATTATAAATCTGGCTGTCTGGTTTTCATGTGGTTAAGTTTGTCTCTTAAGCAGTCCCTCTCTGTGTCATGAACGTGAATTCCATGTGGGGCAGCCCCAGGTACTGGCAATGGCATGTCTGTGGTTTTTCTCCAGGTATCAGCATTTCTCCACCTCCATAACATGACACATAAAACCCTGACTGTCAATAGGATGTTAAACTAACAAATAAGCTACTAACTATGCAAGTCTTTGGTTTCATTTTTTCTAACTCGGTGTATCCATTTACCATATAACTCCTATGGTCAGTTTTAAATCCTTGACAAGTTAAGTTTTGGCTTGCATAGCTTTTATCTGGCTGTATCTAAGGCAACATTATATTACACTTGAGTTATTTTTATTTTGCAGAGGAAATTTGATATTAATTAATTGATTACCTACATAATACCATTTGTTAAATGGCCTGACCAACATTTTGTGACTTTATCTCTGAGGGTTCTCACTGCAATTCTGTTGAGTTTATGTGCATTTAAAAATGTTTCTGTCAATTTAAGCATGCTAAGAGCAAAAAATTTGATGTGTGACAAATTATCTCCCCTGAGACTACAGAATGAAATTATAATTAGTAGGCTTAACATGCTCTGACAAGAATTGTGTGTGACATCTCTTTGGAGGGTTTAATCCAGAAAAATATAATCAACAGTGACAAAGGCAGCTGTATGTGCATAATATGTCACTTTCTAAAATACCTTGTGTGCCATGGGCCCTGATTGATAACAAGGGGCTTGATTGGTACCAAGGGTCCTGATTGGTTTTGAGGGCCCTGACTGGTACCAAGGGTCCTGATTGGTTTTGGAGGCCCTGACTGGTACCAAGGGTCCTGATTGGTTTTGAGGGCCCTGACTGGTACCAAGGGTCCTGATTGGTTTTGGAGGCCCTGACTGGTACCAAGGGTCCTGATTGGTTTTGAGGGCCCTGACTGGTACCAAGGGTCCTGATTGGTTTTGAGGGCCCTGACTGGTACCAAGGGTCCTGATTGGTTTTGAGGGTCCTTACTGGTACCAAGGGTCCTGATTAGTTTTGAGGGCCCTGACTGGTACCAAGGGTCCTGATTGGTTTTGAGGGTCCTTACTGGTATCAAGGGTCCTGATTGGTTTTGAGGGCCCTGACTGGTACCAAGGGTCCTGATTGGTTTTGAGGGCCCTGACTGGTACCAAGGGTCCTGATTCGTTTTGAGGGTCCTGACTGGTACCAAGGGTCCTGATTAGTTTTAAGGGCCCTGATTGGTACCTAAAGGGTCCTGATTAGTGCCAATTGGCTGGCCCTGATTGGCGCCAGGGGTCATGATGGGTGCTGCGGGGCCTCAGATTGGTTTTGAGGGTCCTGATTGGTACCATAAGGCCTGCTTGGTTTTGAGGGGGCTGATTGGTTTTGGGGGGCCTCAGATTGGTATTGAGGGTCATTATTGGTACCATAAGGCCTGATTGGTTTTGAGGGGGCTGATTGGTTTTGAGGGGCCTCAGATTGGTATTGAGTGTCATGATTAGTACCAAGGGGGCCTGATTGCTGAGCAACCTGTCTATGCGGTATATTTTTTTGAATGCCATTAAATTTCCTTAAAATGTTTAAATTTAGTCTATCAGTAAATTTTAACCAAAAGTGATGGATTGGAACCTAATCTGGCTCATGGATTTCCATATGAATCCTGAAATTGTGTCTGCTGTCATTTATGCTATATATTTGGATCTATACTAATGGTTAATGCTGGGTTACTAACGTTGAGTTGTTATTTCATAGTTGACTCTGAAGTTTTTGTAGAACTTAAAAATGTCTTTTGAATACGAAATTAAGATCCTATTTAGATGGAGTTTCTGGAGTTGGAACCTTGATAGTTGTATGTATATATGTGGAGCTATAGTGTGTGGGAGTAGGCTAACTATAGTATTGAAGATGATGTATAAAGAGCTGCAGTCTATGGACAGTCTCATTGAGGCTGTAATTAGGCCTAGTCTTCTAAAGTGGACACTGAAGCTGTATATAGGGGGCCAGTTTCTTGAAATTACATTGAAATGGTATTTATATTAGAGAGTCTCTGGAGTTGACATCATGGGCTGAATGAAAAGCCAGCCTTTTGGTATTGACATTGAGTCTGTTTCAGAGACAGTTTTGGGGTTTTTATTTAAAGCCTAGCATTAAACATAAACCAGAGCCACACTAAGTCTCAAAATGTTACATAAAGAGTTAACTGATTAATATTCTTTTGGTCCGAGTTGAGAATTTGAGGCCGACACTAATATGGCATTGGGATTAATGTATTTAAAAAGAGTCTTTTGGAGTTGATATTTTGTCTTTAATTACAACTAGTTGTAGAACAGCCATTAAAGTAATATTAAAAGGAGGTGATACGAAGGCTAGTCAGTATTATGGGCCAACATTAATTCTGGTATTGGAAATATTAGACTCTGTTTGTTTGGAACAGAAAATTGAGCCTACCATGGGCTACTGATGAAGAAAATTACATTTTTACTGGGAAACACTAAACTGTACCATAAAAAGACCATATCACTGTTTCCATGGTAAATTGGTCATCGGAATTGCTTTTGAGTAGCTTCGGTTGGTTCATATGACCGAGGGAAAAAACAGCAACAGAGCGGCCGGTGGAAGTCGGGCATAATTGTAGTTACAGTGGAAGGTATTTTATATGGGGAGGATGTAATAACTTCTGTGGAGGGTCACACTCGGAGGGAAGGGAAATAGCCTGCCCTCGTAAACAGGCTGCTCCAAATGGCCAGATAAAGTCATTGAGAACATTTTGTAAATTGGATGCAATAAATGTTTTGTTATGTATGAATTGGGATATTTTGCTCCACACACAAATATCCAATACAGTTTCAGCATAACTACCTCCACTGGTATAGCTGTGGTGTAACTATTGCCTGGTTTACTGTGAAGTATTTTGTTGTTGACCATACAAGTTTGGCAATTTTTTTTTCTTGATCTAGAAAATCAAGATAGATTTTTTTATGAACAGATATTATTGTAGATGCAGACTTAACAATATTTTATGCTCAGGGTGAGTGAGGTGTTGGATGGGAGAGGTGGTAGCTGTCAACATTCTATTACACCGTGTGTGTTGCCTGTTCCAAATCCATGTTGTTCAGTTACCAAGTGTTGCAGTACATGAACTGTTTAATGTTCCTGAAATTGCATTTGTTTCCATTTTTTCCTTGGCAGTTATAGCATTATAAATTGTTTATAATTAATCATTCCATTGTTGGAAAGTTAAAATCAGTATGTTGTAAATACCAGTATACAAAATTGAAAGTTGACAAATAACAGAAAAAAAATTATGATTCAACCAGAAGATTGATGTCAATTTTTGCTATGCTATGCCGGTATTGTAACTTTACTAAATCTATATATTTCTTATTCTTGCAATTTGTTAGCCTTAATTATACAAGGTATCCTGAACCACTTATGTTAGAATCGGCTACACATGGTACACGGTATAAATAAAACAGTAGGATGAGAAGGACAAACCTAGACATTCCAATTATGTAAAGCCATTTAACAAACCACGTGCTTTACTGTCTCCCCGCGGCGCAGTTATCCCCTCTTACAAGGTTTTGAAGCTCGTCCAAAACTTACAAGTGTATAGGTTCTGTAGCTGTTTGATGAATAAGATTTTGATAAACCTCGTCAGTACATGTCGTATGTTTATATTTATAGTTTTGGTCAGCTTCAAATTCTTACAATGTGTAAGCTCTCTCAAACGTTGAAGTAACAAGTTAAAAATAGAATCATTTTATCAAAAACAAAGTTCAAATATCTTTTCATGAAGACAGTGTTATTGGCACTGGAGTAATTTTTTTCAGCATTGAGCTCCATAGGAAGGGAATGATATTGCAGTTAGCTTGAAAGGCATGTATGCGTTACCACATGTGGAGACAGCCCACATTATGCACAGTATGTGGTGCCCTGACGGCACCTGGCAAATACCAAAATAATTCACATTGAAGGAGGTCAATTTAGTTATTCAAATATCAACTTTGGTAACATTAGATAATTTCAAATTGAAATGGAAGCGCGATATAATTATAATCCAAACAGCATTTGAATTGTCTGTTTTGCATCCTTCCTGTGTTGCAGATAATTAACTTGCTATAATGACATCATAAGATGCTGCTGTGCTATAGAAGGTGTTTAATTGAATCCCTTTAGCTGTAAGATGACCCTCCACTACTCCTGTGATGCTGCCCACCAGTGTTTGGAGGGTGATCCTATATGTAGTACTGTCTTCGCTCTTAGCAAAACGAGATAGCATTGTGTACGATTTACTGATATTGATCCTGGGCAGTATTCAAAGCTTGATTCATAAGCATACAGAGAGACACATGCTTGCCGACTTTCGTGGTAGAGGTAGTGCTTGTTCCCAACACTGGCCCTCGACACTCCACCTACAACTTTAATACCATTTTGTCCATTCCTGGCTGTCTTGTTCAAACATTGACAAATATTTGGCTGTTGTCTGCTGGAATAAAAGGCTATGCCTGGCCGACCAAGACCCAGACTCCAAGTGACACGATAAGATGGATGTTCTGTGTGAAAGTTAGGACTTAGCGTCAATTTCTTCTTCAAACATGGATATATTTGTATTGCAATTTTGGATAATGTTTACAGCGCAGAATTAAAACGGGTCAAATCAAAGGTAATTATAACTTCATTACAATCTCTTATATCTAATCCCAATTTTCATTGAGTTTTTTTTCAAAGTTTGATTATTCCTTACGTTGCGAGATCACTCCAATAGGTGAGTCCTACCCTCCAGTGGTTAGACTGTAGTCAGACTATCACAGTATTTCTTCTAACATCAAAATTAAATTTTCAAGAGGATGGCAGTTAATTGATTATTTTTATATCACTTTCAGTTTGTTTCTGGGTTTGTAGTATCAGCAGAGAGATTTGAGATCAGTAACGGTACATAATTGATTTGGTTTGCCCTTGTATGGTAATCAAAGCTATATGTAGTCCTATCTTAAATCAATCGTCAATTCATACTGTCAAGTTGTCTGACTTTTTGTCAGCTTATGTCCTCATCAAACTGCAGACATAGAAACAGTGTTGTATTGACAATAGGTGTGTTAATTGATGTGTTACATTACAATAATTACTGTTTATAAATGTAGTACTGATTTTGTCTGTATGGTGGTAATGTAAGTGTTACTTAGTGTACCTACAACTGGTGGTGATGTAGGTGTTACTTAGTGTACCTACAACTGGTGGTGATGTATGTGTTACTTAGTGTACCTACAACTGATGGTGATGATGGTGTTACTTAGTGTACCTACAACTGGTGGTGATGTTGGTGTTACTTAGTTTACCTACAACTGGTGGTGATGTATGTGTTACTTAGTGTACCTACAAATGATGGTGATGTTGGTGTTACTTAGTTTACCTACAACTGGTGGTGATGTATGTGTTACTTAGTGTACCTACAACTGATGGTGATGATGGTGTTACTTAGTGTACCTACAACTGGTGGTGATGTTGGTGTTACTTAGTGTATCTACAAATGATGGTGATGATGTTGTTACTTAGTGTATCTACAACTGGTGGTGATGTATGTGTTACTTAGTGTACCTACAACTGATGGTGATGTATGTGTTACTTAGTGTACCTACAACTGGTGGTGATGTAGGTGTTACTTAGTGTACCTACAACTGATGGTGATGATGGTGTTACTTAGTGTACCTACAACTGGTGGTGATGTATGTGTTACTTAGTGT
The DNA here is from genome assembly GCF_041381155.1 of Argopecten irradians. Lineage (NCBI taxonomy): Eukaryota > Metazoa > Mollusca > Bivalvia > Pectinida > Pectinidae > Argopecten > Argopecten irradians. The sequence continues at coordinate 45,555,049 of NC_091134.1, read as the reverse complement.
ACCTACAACTGATGGTGATGTTGGTGTTACTTAGTTTACCTACAAATGATGGTGATGTTGGTGTTACTAAGTTTACCTACAAATGATGGTGATGTTGGTGTTACTTAGTTTACCTACAAATGATGGTGATGTTGGTGCTACTTAGTGTATCTACAACTGATGGTGATGTAGGTGTTACTTAGTGTACCTACAACTGGTGGTGATGTTGGTGTTACTTAGTGTACCTACAACTGATGGTGATGTTGGTGTTACTTAGTGTACCTACAACTGGTGGTGATGTTTGTGTTACTTAGTGTACCTACAACTGATGGTGATGTTGGTGTTACTTAGTGTACCTACAACTGGTGGTGATGTTGGTGTTACTTAGTGTACCTACAACTGGTGGTGATGTTGGTGTTACTTAGTGTACCTACAACTGGTGGTGATGATGGTGTTACTTAGTGTACCTACAACTGGTGGTGATGTTGGTGTTACTTAGTGTACCTACAACTGGTGATGATGGTGTAACTTAGTGTACCTACAACTGGTGATGATGATGGTGTAACTTAGTGTACCTACAACTGGTGGTGATGTTGGTGTTACTTAGTGTACCTACAACTGGTGGTGATGTTGGTGTTACTTAGTGTACCTACAACTGATGGTGATGTTGGCGTTACTTAGTGTACCTACAACTGGTGGTGATGTTGGTGTTACTTAGTGTACCTACAACTGGTGGTGATGTTGGTGTTACTTAGTGTACCTACAACTGGTGGTGATGATGGTGTTACTTAGTGTACCTACAACTGGTGGTGATGTTGGTGTTACTTAGTGTACCTACAACTGGTGATGATGATGTGTGTAACTTAGTGTACCTACAACTGGTGATGATGATGGTGTAACTTAGTGTACCTACAACTGGTGGTGATGTTGGTGTTACTTAGTGTACCTACAACTGATGGTGATGTTGGTGTTACTTAGTGTACCTACAACTGGTGGTGATGTTGGTGTTACTTAGTGTACCTACAACTGGTGGTGATGTTGGTGTTACTTAGTGTACCTACAACTGGTGGTGATGATGGTGTTACTTAGTGTACCTACAACTGGTGGTGATGTTGGTGTTACTTAGTGTACCTACAACTGGTGATGATGGTGTAACTTAGTGTACCTACAACTGGTGATGATGATGGTGTAACTTAGTGTACCTACAACTGGTGGTGATGTTGGTGTTACTTAGTGTACCTACAACTGGTGGTGATGTTGGTGTTACTTAGTGTATCTACAACTGGTGGTGATGATGGTGTTACTTAGTGTTCCTACAACTGGTGGTGATGTAGGTGTTACTTAGTGTACCTACAAATGGTGGTGATGTAGGTGTTACTTAGTGTACCTACAACTGATGGTGATGATGGTGTAACTTAGTGTACCTACAACTGGTGATGATGATGGTGTAACTTAGTGTACCTACAACTGATGGTGATGTAGGTGTTACTTAGTGTACCTACAACTGGTGATGATGTTGGTGTTACTTAGTGTACCTACAACTGATGGTGATGATGGTGTTACTTAGTGTTCCTACAACTGGTGGTGATGTAGGTGTTACTTAGTGTACCTACAAATGGTGGTGATGTAGGTGTTACTTAGTGTACCTACAACTGGTGGTGATGTTGGTGTTACTTAGTGTACCTACAACTGGTGGTGATGATGGTGTAACTTAGTGTACCTACAACTGATGGTGATGTTGGTGTTACTTAGTGTACCTACAACTGGTGGTGATGTAGGTGTTACTTAGTGTACCTACAACTGGTGGTGATGTAGGTGTTACTTAGTGTACCTACAACTGGTGGTGATGTTGGTGTTACTTAGTGTACCTACAAATGATGGTGATGTTGGTGTTACTTAGTTTACCTACAAATGATGGTGATGTTGGTGTTACTTAGTGTACCTACAACTGATGGTGATGTTGGTGTTACTTAGTGTACCTACAACTGGTGGTGATGTAGGTGTTACTTAGTGTACCTACAACTGGTGGTGATGTAGGTGTTACTTAGTGTACCTACAACTGGTGGTGATGTTGGTGTTACTTAGTGTACCTACAACTGGTGGTGATGTAGGTGTTACTTAGTGTACCTACAACTGGTGGTGATGTTGGTGTTACTTAGTGTATCTACAACTGGTGGTGATGTAGGTGTTACTTAGTGTACCTACAACTGGTGGTGATGTAGGTGTTACTTAGTGTACCTACAACTGGTGGTGATGTTGGTGTTACTTAGTGTACCTACAACTGGTGGTGATGTAGGTGTTACTTAGTGTATCTACAACTGGTGGTGATGTTGGTGTTACTTAGTGTACCTACAACTGGTGGTGATGTTGGTGTTACTTAGTGTATCTACAACTGGTGGTGATGTAGGTGTTACTTAGTGTATCTACAACTGGTGGTGATGTTGGTGTTACTTAGTGTACCTACAACTGGTGGTGATGTTGGTGTTACTTAGTGTACCTACAACTGGTGGTGATGTTGGTGTTACTTAGTGTATCTACAACTGGTGGTGATGTAGGTGTTACTTAGTGTACCTACAACTGGTGGTGATGTAGGTGTTACTTAGTGTACCTACAACTGGTGGTGATGTTGGTGTTACTTAGTGTACCTACAACTGGTGGTGATGTTGGTGTTACTTAGTGTACCTACAACCGATGGTGATGTAGGTGTTACTTAGTGTACCTACAACTGGTGGTGATGTAGGTGTTACTTAGTGTACCTACAGCTGATGGTGATGTTGGTGTTACTTAGTGTACCTACAACTGATGGTGATGTAGGTTGATTAGAGACCTGATATTTGGCTTGTAGTATGCTGGAATGAAGGGCTATCAAATCGGTTCAATTGAATTTAATATTGTGAAATGTACAAAGTATTTTTTAATCAAGGTCTTCTTGACAAAGGTGGGTCCTATATACCTGAATTGTTGTCTTAAAGCATTCTAGAATGAAGGGACATACCATCTAAGGTGACCATTAAGGCCCATGGGCCTCTTGTTGCAGTTTTAATGGTGATTACTCCCATGATGTTGTTGGCGGTATTGCTGGCAGAGTTGATATAGATGGTGGCTAAACTGGTAAAGCATCTGGTGGTGACAGTACAAGTAGTGAAGATTTCATGATGGCACCATTAATGTATTACTGTGAGATAGTCAAATGTCATCAGTTAAGAGGCTTAATGATGGCACCATCAATGTATTACCGTGAGATAGTCAAATGTCATCAGTTCAGAGGCTTAATGATGGCACCATCAATGTATTACTGTGAGATAGTCAAATGTCATCAGTTCAGAGGCTTAATGATGGCACCATCAATGTATTACTGTGAGATAGTCAAATGTCATCAGTTCAGAGGCTTAATGATGGCACCATCAATGTATTACTGTGAGATAGTCAAATGTCATCAGTTCAGAGGCTTAATGATGGCACCATCAATGTATTGCTGTGAGATAGTCAAATGTCATCAGTTCAGAGGCTTAATGATGGCACCATTAATGTTTTACTGTGAGATAGTCAAATGTCATCAGTTCAGAGGCTTAATGATGGCACCATCAATGTATTGCTGTGAGATAGTCAAATGTCATTAGTTCAGAGGCTTAATGATGGCACCATCAATGTTTTACTGTGAGATAGACAAATGTCATCAGTTGAGCAACAATGATGGTTGTGTTAGCTAGTATGGTGGCAACATAGCTCTGGTCAAATTGTTATTATTTTTCCAGAATTCTTTTTTATTCAAAATCTTTCTGTAGTAATTAACTATGGCACCAGATAAAGTTATAAGTAAAGTCAGTGATGGTATATCTGATGGAAGTTATACATAGCTTAATTCATTGATGAAGTTAGATAGAGGCGTTAGGGGGAATTAGGTCATACAAGTGATGATGGTGGCATTAGTGGTTTTGAAACATTGATGATTGTTTTACCTAAATGATATATATGATGGTATACTAGTAGTGTGTTTTGATATACTCAAGTGTAATAACACTTTTGTATAGATACAAATACATACATGTGCTGGGTTGCATCAGGATAAATATGTGTATAAGCCTAAGTTTTATATCAGACACATTAAAATGCTTATGCTGTCCTCAATAGAATCAAATCAACACTTTTTTATGTGATGACTTAGAGGAACTCCTGTTTATATGTTCACCATCTCAGAAACACCAGGGCTCTGAGACCAAAAATACATCTTTGGATGTGTACCAAAATACATTTAAAAGATCTCATAACAAGATTGATTACCAAGTGAAAAACATAGATTCCACTACCGTCATAATTTATAGTGGAGAATATATCCCTCTGTGTTTTATTGTAGAAATATCAATATTGTGAGTTGGATACGATAAGTAATCGGTGTATGTAATGTTGTCTGTGAGTTTGTATTTAACCATCACAGCTGACAGAGTGCATCCATGTAGTGTAGTGTTCATTGATGCCTTTGGCTGACAGCTGTTAAGACTAAGCGCTAAAATATCGCTATTTCCCAATCGCTCATTGCCACAACATAACACTAACTTAAGACACATATTTACCAATAGTAATGGTAACTGATATAAATTCTGGATGGAAAGTGCAGGTCAGAGAATGCAATCCAATTTTCGTGTTACAGATCCAAGTAATTGAGAGGCTTTCTTGCCTGGCCTCGGGGTAAGTATTGGGCTGTACTAGCACTATGGACAGAGCTCCTTGTTGTTAGTATTCTGTATCATATCACAATTCTATGGAGTCAGATGAATTAATATACAGAGGATTCCGCTTATTTGAATAAGTCATTTTCCAGAAGAAAATATGCAAATAACCGGAGTATTCGAATAGGCGGAGATGACATTTTGCACCTTCGTTTGACCCCACACATATGTATGACTATGTTAACAGGCAAATAGATATCGTTTCGTTTACTTGATAAATACGTAAATTATTTACACTTAAAACGAACAACAAGTAATTATTTTCGAAGTTGTAAATTGATTTTAATTGTTTAATAACAAAAAATATTCCAATATTAGATTCTTGTTTACATTAGATTGACACATGAATCTTTGAGAAACAGCTAAACGATCGATATCAAATGCAATAACTAAACAGGATTGAATTTGTGTCTACAATTCTGAACCTAAATAATAAACAAATTTACGTACATTTGCCTGGCAAAATGAACTTACGATCGTGATTTAACTTCAAAGTGCCGTGTTGATTTTACACTTAAACATTGATGTCACTATTTTTTAATTCTATCGAGGTATGAGAAAAAAAATTGTTTGCAAATTGTGTGAATACGCGTAAAACCTGATAAAATTAAAAAATAGTGACATCAATACTTATAATTAATTTCATACTCTATTTGATAAAATGAAGTATGTTTAAATGTAACATTATAGTGGTTTTTTCAAAGGATTCTTTTTTCCGAATCAATACGCAAAGTCAATGTCTCTATTGTGATGTCACGATAACGTCGGGGTTTCGCGCCATTCTCAGATTTTTTTCATAGTGGTATGCAAAAAAAATATTGGCCAATCAGAAAGCCAGATTTGGTATGAAAACAAAGAAAAATTGATTATATGTGTATGACTTCGAAAATGGCGGCAGGTGATGAAGCCATGCTAAATGTGTTTCGAGAATTCTCCCTGTATTGATGATCTATACGGCGAATAGCTTGATAACATTTCAGAAATTAATGCATATTCAAGTAGCAATGAAACAACGTAGCAAGTATCTTTTGTATCCTACATACTGTATGAAACATGCGGTAGTCATTGCACGCCGACTTTGCATGCTTTTATGTCTCGTTCAACGAGACGCTTGATACGCACACGTCTGTCATAGTCAACAAGACTTTGTTAGAACGAGACTACTCATGAATGGCGATTGTTGTAAGGCATGGTTTAGCCAACCGATCGCGAACTAAGGTACGTTACGTTAATAAATAAACAAATTTGAAAGTGCAAATGCTTTAATTAGATGTTTGAGTCAGTGATTATACTAAAGTAATAATCTAACGTTGCTGTTGCAAATCGTAACAGCGTTGAATACCTTTGCAGATTCATGCATAAAATAACAAGCCATACAATAATGTTAATCTGTCACCATGATGATTTTTAGTAAAATCGAAGTATCTTGAAACATATATCAGCAAATTTCGCTAAAAATATATTGCAAAATTGAAAAATATTCGATTTTATTTTTAGAATTTCCCAAATATTTTATTCGAATAACCGGAGGTCATGTAAAAGTCTATTCAAATACACGGAGTTGAAAAACACAGATAAAGAAGGAAAAAATCAGGACCGCAGTATTTTATGCAAATAACTGAAATATTCAAATAACCGTTTTTCGATTATGTGGAGTCCTATGTATATAGAATTGTCTGACAGGGACATAAATTGTCAAGTAGTATAGGGACATAAATACCTGTAGAATTGTCATGCTGGATCATAAAGCCTAGGAATTGGTCCAAGGTTGGATATATACATGTACTTTTAGAACTGTCATGCATGGCCAAAACCCATGAATTGTGTGACAGGTTCCGTGAGATTTGTTAGGGTAACTTGTTTTTTATTTGGCCAAGGATTTATAAGTGAGAAGGATTCGTGACTGTCTCTTTACATTACTAAACACCACGCGAGACGCCTATGAACCGGGAATAAAAACTGTTTTTCTCAACAAATACTTGTCTTATCGAGTAAAACGAAACACCATTGTAAAGTTTATTAAATTTCACGACGTATATTACTTGCTTTAAAGACGGAATATTTAGAGGATATGTCTTAAATTTTCGTTAAAAAAGATCGACAGCTCATGAAATGACGGCCCCGCTTCAGAAAGTAAGACGGTAACCATCGCACCCGCAAGCTACATCAAAGGCTGCGCCGGCGGATATCAAAGGAAAATCAGTCGTCGCCCAACGTCACGGTCAGTGCACAAACACAAAAGCGCCTGCCTTGGACTTCCCCAAAACCCAGTGTGACTTATCCTTCTCATATACGTCCTTGATTTGGCACAGCACCAAAATAATAATCCAAGTCAAACATTTTAACATCATTACTATAATGGCTTCATTTCTTTACTGATTTACGTAACATATTAATTTTAAATCCAATTGAATTAATTGTATAAACTTGGCAAGCTCTGATTATTGAGGCTTTTCAGTTTCCGATCCAGTAGGTGCACTATTATATGTAACAATTATATTCTCAGATTTTCTGTTTTATTCTGCAGCATATCTGATTAAACCCTTGGATAGATTGCAAAATGAATTGAAATTATCTAATAGTTAAAGCTAGGATGAAACATTAAGTAAATAACTGTAGGAGCTATGGATTTTTAGTTTATTGATAATTTTAATGCTGAATTCATTGGCACTTAAGACTATAATTAATTTCCATATTATCACATTTGTAATATTTCAATTTTTACCTAGCTTCTATGATTTAGTTAACTTTAACCTTTAACCCCTTCCTCTCGCAACTACTGGATTCAGGATGCTGGCTGTCTGTAGACACGATTGACAAACTACTCCTCCTAAACTACTGCTGTAGATGTGCTTGATCTATATCAGAACAAGATACCTTTACTGTTTTGGAGTTATGCCCCTTTGTTACAAAACTAGTTGATTGACTACTTCTTAACTACTGGAGGGATTTCAGCAAAACTTTGTAATGATAATCCTTATACATTATAAATGTGTGTAAATTGTATCAGAACAAAATACCTCCACCTTTTTCAGAGTTATGCCCCTTTATTAGGAAGTGATAAAATGGCTACGAAACATTGCGACAATAATACTTTTATGGTACAGATGTGTGTAATCAATATCTGAATAAGATACCACTGCCTGAGTTATGCCCCTTTATTACAAAAAAGGGATGGGTTGGATGGGGCAGGAAAAAGTTGGTCTCCTGGATGACTACTATAGCGTCACCCCTTTTTGGCATTAGGCTTGGTGTACTATTAGAATCCATTCATATCTATGTTGTACTTTGAGAAGTATTATATAAGCCATGTATATCTAGACTAACACAAGACTAGATGATTTATGCAGATCATGTGCACATTTTATATTCTGATTTACAATTTGAAACCCAAAAAAACACTATCATATATAACAGCAAGGAAGACTTGTAACAGTAGTTGGTATTATTCCATAATATCACAGGCGTTATATTGAAGGGTATAAAGGCACAAGAGCAGTGATATGTTTAGCCTATATTAATTTTTTATTGTTTCCCAGCAGTTTGCCATCTAGCCATTTCTAACACTACCAGGGTGTTGGTTACAATTGCTTGAGCACTATACTAGTAGCCCTAGATTTAATTACCATGGTATTAGAATGTAGACTGTGTTAGAATTTGTCATGGATACAAAACTGTCTGGGTGAATGTATAAGCAAATGTATCCTATTTTCCCCAGAAATTGCCAAGGCACTGTTTCTTAGGGATATCAAATCAAGTTGTGCATTGATCAGCGATAGTCAGAACAAATCTGAACAGTACAACTGAACAATTGGCTGTTTCTCTCATTCTACTTCACTTTTAAAATTCTACTGCTGCTTTTTTGTCTGTTCTTTTCTTTTTCTTTGATTTAAATTTATCTGAACTTTGATTGTTAACTCTGCCATAAATTATCTTCTTATCCTAACTCATAAATAGTGACATGTGAAGGTTTTTTGCCCTGTACTTTATCAGCTCTCATTTCAGAATATGTACAGTGGACCCTCAATAATCCGGACACCTTGGTTCCCAGCCTAAACCGTCCGGATTACGAGTTTTCCGGACTGACGAATTCCGTGTTCTTAGTCAATTAAATTGTCACGTACGAGTTACTCCCCTTGACCTTATAATCGATGATAGGCTTTTATGTAACATACGTGTATTATAATTAATACTTCGTTTCTTATGTTTTATAGGTATTCTTATATCATTACGTTAAGAATATTAAATAAACATATTTCTTTTTCAAAATACGAAACATAAGGCCGTGACGTCGTTAATTGTGCACTATGTATATATGCATATAACTACCTATCCCACTCTTGATCTGTCGTGCGGCAAATTGCCTAACCAAGGATCAATATCATCTACGTTCTTGGCATAAAAAAAAACTATGATAACAAATAGTTGTGAACATTTTATGAACTTAAATAATTGTTATTTTGTATAATGTGTGTTTTTAATCACCATTTCCACAAGTCTTTGCTTTCTGACTTACAGACGTGTGTAACAACCACGCGCCCGTTCATGTCTAACTTCGTGCACAATATCACACACGTGTAAATGGCATATGCCATAGCCTTTATATCTTATACCACAGACGATGAATTCGAATAGATTCGCATACATTTAAAATTATTATTAATTTTGTGAGTATTATCTCACTTTATTGTATCCGATACTCATAGCGATATATTCTGCATGTGAAACAAGTAAGGTATCTACTACATACATACCCGTACCCAAACTCAAACTGCATGTTAAAAAAGCGTGTGGCTAAAAATATATTGCGTATCTCAATTACAACACTGAAGTTTGATCTCCTATAGAAAACTAATGAACCGTTACATGACTGCATGTACCCGTGTGGGAAAGGTGTTCAGGTAAACGCCCGTGGCTATGACCTGGCAGCCGTCGTTATGACAACACAGTCAGTGACAAGTGATAGTTTGTATTGTACACATGATTGTAGCTGGCCTTGGATTTTCTCGGCACGTCGCGTCAACAAATTGTCCGGATTATTGCGGGAATTTATTAACGAAAATTACATTACGTTCCCAAAATGGAGTTCCGGATTCGGAATACGAATTTCCGGACTAGTGAGTATAAATACCGTTACGGAAATACGTTCCCTGACATTTCCGTCCGGATTGTGAGTTTTCCGGACTATCGGCGTCCGGATTATCGCAGGTCCACTGTATACATGTTTTTAATGATTCTTTATGCAACAATAGAAGTCTTGAAAGCCTCTAAAAATGTGAAAAATAAAGAAAATAAATATTGAATAAAAGTCTTGTACAAGTTACCTGAACACTCAAATAGATTAATCTACAATTCAAAGTTACTTTTAAGGTTGTATATAACAAGCTATTGCATAGTAATGTTATTAGTCTTTTATTTTGTTTGTCTGTTCAGATTTGCCTTTATAAATATTATATCAGTTCAGACTACATATATAGATACTATTTATTTTATAAACTTCTCTTTGACTTCTCATCACTTTGAACTATATTTTCATATTTGACCTACATTTTCATTCTTGACCTACATCAAAGGAAAATGTTGTTCAAGCACTACCTTAATTCTCCCAAATAACTGCACTGGTATTTCTTAGGCAATATGTCATCCAACAAAAAGTAAAAAAATTAACATAAAAATTAACAAAAAGCAGAGTCATGTCTTTCAGGGTACAGTAAAACATGTTAATAAAGAATCGCTGGGGACCAATGAAATTGCTTCGTTATAAGCATAAGTCGTTATATGATATTTATATAAACATATTATAGCAATCTTGACAGGGTTCAAAAATTACTATGTCATAGCAATGAACTTGTCGTAAGAGTGTTCATTATAACTGTGCTTTACTGCATGTACTGTGTACTTTTTAGGATTACTCTGTTTATTCTGTCTACTAATTAATTGGGGGATATAAGATGTACATAGAAAATGCCATATGTAAATTTGGAGAAGCATAATCTATAGTAATTAACACCTGTGTTTAGTACATATTGATATATTTGATCTCAGGTGTATACTAAGTGTAGCAGCAGCTGGTGTAGGTTTGCTATTGACGGTATAGTATGTATATAAACTATACTGATGTTTCAACTAAAATGACTCAACACAGATCTTGGACTTTATCACCTTAGTTTAATGTAATCTTTCTATTAGGGTTATACAGCCTAGGAATGACTCTAAAAAGTCTGCTCTTCATAATCCACATACCAAACCATGATGCTAATGATGTTTTGTGTTTTTATATCCCATCACGGATTCTTGTGAGTGTTCTTGAAACTTGTTTACACATATATATATATACTTATACCGTTGAACATGGAAGTGTTTTGAACCACAGGTGACTCGTATAGCATGGTTCTGTAAAACCTTTGGTCCTTCATGTTAGACAATTTAAGTCACTTATGTTACAGAAGCATCCTTGAGGATACACTTGGGCGAGTTAAGTGACGCTCCTACTTCAGAAGAGGTATTCTTACTCTTTACTTGGCCTGTGTAATGTTAAATAAGAGACCTATCAACAGATCTCCTAAACAACCAAAGCTCAAGGTTACAATATTTACTACTACTTTCACCCTTCCCATTATATACATGGTTACCATATTTACCACTACTTTCACCCCTCCCATTACATATAAGGTTACCATATTTACCACTACTTTCACCCCTCCCATTATATACAAGGTTACCATATTTACCACTACTTTCACCCCTCCCATTATATACAAGGTTACCATATTTACCACTACTTTCACCCTCCATTTTACTATTATCATATATCGGTTACCATATTTACCACTATTTACCACTACTTTCACCCCTCCCATTATATACAAGGTTACCATATTTACCACTACTTTCACCCCTCCCATTATATACATGGTTACCATATTTACCACTACTTTCACCCCTCCCATTATATACAAGGTTACCATATTTACCACTACTTTCACCCCTCCCATTATATACACAAGGTTACCATATTTACCACTACTTTCACCCCTCCCATTATATACAAGGTTACCATATTTACCACTACTTTCACCCCTCCCATTATACACATGGTTACCATATTTACCACTATACTCTTTCACCCCTCCCATTATATACAAGGTTACCATATTTACCATACTTTCACCCTCCATTAACATACATTTACACTCCTCCCATTATATACAAGGTTACCATATTTACCATATTTACAGTTACCATATTTCCATACTTTCACCCCTCCCATTATATACAGGTTACCATTATATTATACAGGTTACCATATTTACCACTTTCACCCCTCCCATTATATACAAGGTTACCATATTTACCACTACTTTCACCCCTCCCATTATATACATGGTTACCATATTTACCACTACTTTCACCCCTCCCATTATATACAAGGTTACCATATTTACCACTACTTTCACCCCTCCCATTATATACAAGGTTACCATATTTACCACTACTTTCACCCCTCCCATTATATACATGGTTACCATATTTACCACTACTTTCACCCCTCCCATTATATACAAGGTTACCATATTTACCACTACTTTCACCCCCCTCCCATTATATACACCCCTCCCATATGGTTACCATATTTACCACTACTTTCACCCCTCCCATTATATACAGGTTACCATATTTACATACTTTACCATTAAGGTTACCATATTTACCACTACTTTCACCCCTCCCATTATATACAGGTTACATATTTACCACTACTTTCACCCCTCCCATTATATACAGGTTACCATATTTACCACTACTTTCACCCTCCCATTATATACAGGTTACCATATTTACCACTACTTTCACCCCTCCCATTATATACATGGTTACCATATTTACCACTACTTTCACCCCTCCCATTATATACATGGTTACCATATTTACCACTACTTTCACTCCTCCATTATATACAGGTTACCATATTTACCACTACTTTCACCCCTCCCATTATATACATGGTTACCATATTTACCACTACTTTCACCCCTCCCATTATATACAGGTACTTTACCATCATACCACATCACTTTTCACCCTCCCATTATATACAGTTACCATCCCCATTATATAAAGGTTACCATATTTACCACTACTTTCACCCCTCCCATTATATACATGGTTACCATATTTACCACTACTTTCACCCCTCCCATTATATACATGGTTACCATATTTACCACTATTTTTTCACCCCTCCCATTATATACATGGTTACCATATTTACCACTACTTTCACCCCTCCCATTATATACAGGTTACCATATTTACCACTACTTCACCCCTCCCATTATATACAAGGTTACCATATTTACCACTACTTTCACCCCTCCCATTATATACATGGTTACCATATTTACCACTACTTTCACCCCTCCCATTATATACATGGTTACCATATTTACCACTACTTTCACCCCTCCCATTATATACAAGGTTACCATATTTACCACTACTTTCACCCCTCCCATTATATACATGGTTACCATATTTACCACTACTTTCACCCCTCCCATTATATACATGGCACCCTCCCCATTTTCAAGTTAAGTAAAAGAACTATAGATAATAATGGCTCAGATCGGAAAGATTTATATACTTGGCTGTGTAGTGTTTAAATAAGAGATCTATCAATATTATTTAACTGCTTAAGAAAATTGTCTTAAAGTATGAAGATTATACCATATTTGTTATGATATGTACCCCTTTCCTTTCATATGCGCTGGGCTTTGATGTAGGTATTGAAACATGAACTGTCTGAAATGTATGACAATTTTATTTCTATATATCACCAATAAAATTTTAATGTTTGTACTCTATTGAGAATTATGTGGCCTCAATATATAAAACTTTCACCCCGAGCATAAATTTTGATGCACTGACGTCACATCCTAATTGAACCTTTATCAGTTTTCCTTTTTTAAGTAAATCTCATTTTAATTTAACTTACTATTCCTTAATTTTCTCCATGTGTGATACAATAATACAATTTGAACATTGCACTTATTAACCTGCTATATTGTCCAAGATCTGTAATGAACTCACTGCTCCTTGTACAGCCAGGACCACACTGACACATTGATCTAACCTTTTACCTCTGGGCTGTAGAACCATGTCGCCTGGTCATGACTGTAAGTTGGTGGTTTTTCTTAGAGTACTCCAGCTTTTCTCCACCTCCTAAACTTGACATGCAAAAAATGAGGATGTTTCCAAAGTTGTAACGATGTCTGACTTTAAACTAGTAGATGTCTTGAACCTCTTACTACTATGGCAGTCAAAAATGAACTTAAGAGCCCCTCCTCTAGTGGCCTTCCCCTCTTAAAAAAACTTAAAAAAAGACTGTTACCTGTTTGGTAGTGTAAGTGGCTAGGAGTATTGAATCTAAAAGCCTTACACCGAAATTCTTTTGTAAAACTCGGCCCAGAAAAATCCTATATTTAGTCTGTAATTTAACTAATAACTATAGGTGTGAAAAGCCCTGCAAATTTAATGTATTATTCACAACAAGACTGTAACATTTGGTTGACTGATTATACCAGTTCTGGTTTAATAGCTTTCGCCAACATCATAAATAATAGTGGAGTAAAACAGGCCCCACGAGTCTTTAAGAACAATCGAAACTTGACATACATGTTGGTACATTGATTTTGTTTTTATTATTTATGTCAATATTGTTTCAATTAACCTTCTTTTGTTTTTGACTTTATTACAGAGAAAAATAGTTTATTTGATACTTATACATGACATAATATATCTGGCATCCATCTTAGCTTTGGTTTCTTGTTTACAGTTTGACGGTGATCAGCTCTGCTTCAGTAGAGCGCTGTGTAAATAGGTAGAGGAATTCTGTGATAATGAGGTATATAATGATACACATTTTTGCTTGTTACTCATTTATGTGATAGACTGGAGGGAAATAAAGATATAACTAAGATAGAAAACAAATTGTTTGATGTTGCAGAGGGAAGCGTAGGAACAAGGATGAGTGCAGCATTGACAGGACTTGGATGTCTGCCTGGAAGTGACATTGACACCATGGAAGCCTGCTGGAATATAGACAATGCATGCAGCACAGGCAGTCAAGCAGAACTCATGCTAATTTGCTAACAGAAGATACGTTATTACAGTTCTCCCAATGCTCCAAGTTTTTGTTCTTGAAGCAACGAAAAAAAAATATCCAAAACCATCATGTTTTGTGTTCCTGTCATAAAACTTTGAATATTTGCTTTGAAAACAGGATGAGTGTAATTACAGCTACGTAGGGAATATCAATTCACAAGAATAATTACAGAAGTATTGCTGCAATGGAACTAATCCTGTGTTCTGTATAAAATCTGTTGGTTTACTTGTGTGACAGTGTAACAAGGCAATTAGTGGTTTGTTGATATTATTGATGGGATTGAATGAAGGAATAAAACAATAAATATCGTGAGTATAGGAGCATCCAACTGCCGTGATAGATAGACCATGGGACCGTGATAGTATGAGGCGTTGTGTGGGATACCTGTGATTAACGGATACAAAGAGGATGAGGATTCGTACCGGAGGATGATTTGCCAACATGAGAGTGTTACTTTGGATTTTAACGGTGTATATCTGTCGTGTACAAGTGGCACAGAACACTCTCAGTAGTGATGATCCTCTTGTGCTGAACTTTACAGGTAAGCTCGTTACAGGTGTTTCAGACTCTTTAGAGATGATTGATACAGTCCTCTGAAATTTTATCAGCAACCTTCTGTGTAAACAGAAGAGTTCAATAAGTGGCCTCGGAAGGGTAAAACAAATATTTTGAATCTAACAACCAATGCCATTGACACATTTCAAGGAGGAAAATGAGTATGAATACCTGAATTGTTTAAACAACTTTCACTTTTCATTGTTATTGTTCATAATGGTGGGCAAACATTTAAATACCAGACACGGTCTTTGTTTTCTTGACATATGATACCATCTTGCATTAATGATGCAAATCATTATTGTCTTTGAAATTAGCTTTGCCAACAGATTCAAACACTGATTGTATCGGGGGAGGGGGATCTAATTTTAAAGGACATTTGAGATCATTTCTGCTGAATCATTATTGATATAGAATCTCTCTTACTTAATCCTGTAATTGGCTTGTAATCATCTATTACACTATGTACAATTAATTACTTAAAACAATACTCAATCATTTCTCCCTAAACATATCAAATAAGGTTAACTCTCCATCAAGGCTTCTCAATCACACACAGCATGGCTCTAGAAAAAAATTAAAAATAAGAGTCTAATGTAATTCTGCCATGGATTAAACCAGTACCCCTCAGTTCAATACCCTTACAGTCTCAAAGCTAGGGAAGACCACTGTATTCACAACACTCACAATTACCTCAAACTCCCGCAATTTAATGATTGTCATTGATCACAGATCACAGCACTTTAATCTGACATATACTACAATTGAAAAGCAGTTATATCTCCTAATATGTGTCACTCCAATTCCAATTTTGTAAAGAGCTATTGTAGTCGGACACATTTGTGGGTGTGCGTGTGGGTTTGTATGTGCGTGCTGTGCTGTACTACTTTGTGTTTGATGACTGGTGAACTTTAGGATCAGCCATTATCTAAGATGACCTGTAGGTCTACAGTGGATTCCTAGCTGGAGACCACCTCTGTAGCAACTTTATGATGTGTTCATGTCTGCTGGTTTAATGTGATTGCATGTGAAAAGCAATATGAGATAAACGTTGTCAGAACGACGCCTTCAGGTTTCCGTGCTTTCTGCTTAAACCTACTAATGTTGGATATTTCCAATGTATTTTTGTATTTGTATTTTTTATTTTGATCTATAATATATGCTCACTGAATTTAATGATCGTCAAAAGAGCAAATATTGATGTCTTTAAGTCATATCTGGGCATCTCTCTGAATAGCGTTATGAACACATAAATACAGCCTAAATTTGATTGGACACCAGTTTATGGATATTTAGTAGTGTGAAAATAACCTGCTGTACCATTGGTGCAAACATTCAACAGATAATTCAGTTATATCGCAGGAAAAATGTTTGGTAAAATATGGATTTACTGTCTGTTGTATTAGATTGTAGTCCAGAACTTGGCCATAATGTCTGGTGTTTTGAAGCATGCAGACTTATATGGCTTCACAGGGCAGCTCGCTGGTGGTCTAATGGCGCTGGGGCGAGGTGTTTTTCCCACTTATGTTTTCTTAAGATAAACATACAGTTGGTGATCTTCGTCTGAGAGTCCATGCACTCTTGATCACCTTGTACGACCCGAGTAACACTACTCTATATAATTGTCTTATATATCTATGTTGCATAGTTGCATGGAGCTCAAATGTGCATCACTCTCATCTTCCCCCACCCCCACTGCACATCCAGGTTGTCTACCATAGATATGGAAAAGAAAGACATTTACAAAATGTATTTGAGTAATAAATGTATGGGGAAAAACAATAAATACAAGGGAAATTTATTCTACTGTAGTATAGGGCATTTATTAGAAGGAAAATCATAATACCTTGTGCCCGAAGAAGCAACTGCAATGGAGTACTTAAGTGTTTTTGATCATGAGTCAGATTTTAGATTTCAGCTTTTGAATATTTTATTTGACCATGAGTACCGTGATGTGATTAATATAGTATTACTATTGGCATTCATTGTATAGTTCTCTCAAAGATTAAAAAAAAAAAATTCAATGTCATTTAGAATTTTTTTCCTCAATTGATATTACTTCACTGTAGCACTAAGTGTCATGTTTAAGATACTAGTTACAATTTGTTTGACATTTCCGTGGGCTTTTTTCTGAAGTCTAACCACATGATTGCTTTTTATGGATTTCAGATGACCTTAATTTCATTTATCTTTCAGAAGTTACTTTAGGAAAAAATATCATGTTTTATAATGGTGAATTATACATGATATTAAAGAAATGTAGCACAAATGTGCATCTAAAATAGATTTGAAAGTGATTAGGAAGTTGTAGGAATGGGATGTATGTACCACAAAGGACATGAAGCACTATCTGAACTTGATATTTTCTGTCAATCAGATTATATTTTACTCAACTTAAAATATACACAAAATTTACACACCAGGATTCTTTTTGTGGACGTTGAACTTTACAGGATGTGCCAAATCTGAAGTTTTTTGACTTGGTTGGTACTATGAATATTTCAGTTTGATCTTGGTTGTTACCATTGTCTTGGATAACCTATCAAAGCTGACACTTCCTGCTCGAGTCTTTCCATGTTTGTGTTTGAACTCTCATAAAACGCTGCAGTGAATGTCACTGGCCATAAGGCAGATTGATGCTGACTGTATTCCACTCAAGTCTATATACAGGGTTGTGAAAATGTCTCTTCTGAATTGTATTCACTATGGGCGATTCCATGGCAATGGTGGCTTAGTTGTTAAGGTGTTAGTTGCCGCATACTGACTGCGCTGGTCAGTGATTTGTTTTCTATGAGAATCTTGATTTTCTTGTACTTCCTAATCCTAGCACATCCTTAGATATCCCTGGCTGTATAATACCTTAAAAAAGGTCAATTCCACAGTGACAGAA
The DNA here is from genome assembly GCF_041381155.1 of Argopecten irradians. NCBI lineage: Eukaryota > Metazoa > Mollusca > Bivalvia > Pectinida > Pectinidae > Argopecten > Argopecten irradians. The sequence goes on along the minus strand of NC_091134.1, from coordinate 45,536,733 downwards.
CAATGACATAATAAAGGGTGACACAAACCTAGCATTAGTCGTGTAGGCGGTAAATCATTACCTTATTAAGTTAGTTATCCAATCTTATACTTCTTAACTAACCTGGTTAAAAAATCAGCTTTAATGTTGGTGATTTATTATCTTTTGAAATACCAACTGTATTAAGATTATGAATATAACTGGTATGGTAAATGACTATGGCCATACGAAGAAGGTTAATCTGCAAATTCACTGCAAGCTCTTTAGATAACAACTCTTTTAAAAGTGACTCAACAGCCTTAACTTAATTTTAGATAAGGATAAATCTTTTAAAAATCCATTTTGTTTCACACATTCTAACTCAATTTGATTTACATCACACCCAAGAGATTTAGTTTTCCGTGAAGAAATAAATGGTTGCAGGGATTATACGAGCTTAGGACAGAGAAAGTATACCATGAGGGAAAGAGGGTCTACAAGGGAGGGAAATTGGAAAGAAGGATAAGAACAGTTATTCGAAGAGAAGGAAAATAGTTTCCAAAAAAGTGTCCAGACAGGTGAAATGACAACGTAACAAGGGGTCTAGGGAAAGAAAAAAGGATGGAATGACTTGGTCTCCCAAAGGGAGATAAAAGGAACTGAAGGTTCCAAATGAATTTAAGGTATTATACTGGACGCCAGAAGGGAGGTAAACTGTACGACGTGGGGAAAAAAATTTGCAGGCTAGGAAAGAGGTACAACTGGCTTCCAAAGTGAAGTAGAAACTTGAATGGAAGAACCAGGGATAAAAAAAAAATGTAATGATGATGGTTAATTGGAAGATGGTGATGACATTTAGCTTGATGGAATTATAAAACAACACATATGATATTTGTAACGCTATCTTTTGTTCTAACTATCAGTTTCTACATGTTTGGTGGAATGGAGAGCGAGGTAATGCCATTTATAGCTTTCTCTTGAAATTCTAGAATTTGAATCCTTCAAACTTTCAAAAAGAAATGCCATCAATATCAATTGATAAGATTGATGATTTTCTAGACGTTCCAGTTTGGAAACTAATTATATTGTGTTGAGAAGTATTGATCTTACTATTCAAAATTTTAGTTTGCGACCATCACAGCAATGCAAATGCAATTAAACTGTCAGAGAAATCTTCTGATTGAATTAGCTGGTACGGCATTCTGATGGAACAAACAGATCCTGGGAGCTACAAATATAATCTTACACAAATCTTATGCAAATTATTCTATTTCAAATGTGAACCTATTCAAAGATTTCATTTTTTTATGAAAATCTTAGTCTAACAGTTGCCAAATTTCCTGATATTTGTTGCATGATAAAAATTTTCCACTGAGATGATCTGAAAACTAATGTCAATTTACTTCAAGGAATTTCAAAAATCCTTATAAAAATAGTTGCATTAAAGTTACTGCTGATAAATTCTCCTCTGTTAAATCCTGTATTTTATGGAATAAACCCAGAATTTGCTGCGGGTCAGATCCACAAAATTTAATTATCGCCCATGTTGATATCATATGACCTACACATGTTATTAAATTCTCAACACTCCATAAACATTATCAGATGCGTCTAGGTTGTTATAGTTCTTGTAATGTTCCATCCGTGTTACCGTCATGTCTTTTAGTACAGGTAAACTCCAAAGTAATGGAAGAATATTGGAAAACCCTCTTCGTGAAGATGTTCATGAGGATGAGATTATCAAATATTTTTATGTGTTGTTTGTACTTTAGAAACATAAACTACCAAAACATGTATATGGAGAGATATTTTGGCACTGCACAAACAATCTTTTCGGTTAGCACAATTTTGAATTTATACAAAAATGCAATAATTGGTTTATCAATTTGACAAAAAGAAAAATGTGTTGAATACAAATTTATTTTATTTTAGGACAACAGTATTGGTGAGAAAAGCTTATATGTGTTTATGTATAAGAACAGTAATGTAAAGACCATTTCCAGATGACAAAAAAATCAAAAAGAATATTTTCTGCACCTTCGATTAAGTAAGTAACCTTTCCTTTGTAAGCTATAACCATGGTGATTTGTATCATTATAGCTGTAACCTTAGTGAGCTGTAACTTTGGTAAGCTATATTGTTAGTAACCTTTCCTTGGTAAGCTATAACCATGGTGATTTATATCATTACAGCTGTAACCTTAGTGAGCTGTAACTTTGGTAAGCTGTATTGTTAGTAACCTTTCCTTGGTAAGCTATAACCATGGTGATTTATATCATTACAGCTGTAACCTTAGTGAGCTGTAACTTTGGTAAGCTGTATTGTTAGTAACCTTTCCTTGGTAAGCTATAACCACAGTGATTTATGTCATTACAGCTGTAACCTTAGTGAGCTGTAACTTTGGTAAGCTGTATTGTTAGTAACCTTTCCTTGGTAAGCCATAACCATGGCGATTTGTATCATTACAGCTGTAACCTTAGTGAGCTGTAACTTTGCTAAGCTGTATTGTTAGTAACCTTTCCTTGGTAAGCTATAACCATGGTGATTTATATCATTACAGCTGTAACCTTACTGAGCTGTAACTTTGGTAAGCTGTATTGTTAGTAACCTTTCCTTGGTAAGCTATAACCATGGTGATTTATATCATTACAGCTGTAACCTTACTGAGCTGTAACTTTGGTAAGCTGTATTGTTAGTAACCTTTCCTTGGTAAGCTATAACCATGGTGATTTATATCATTTACAGCTGTAACCTTATGAGCTGTAACTTTGGTAAGCTGTATTGTTAGTAACCTTTCCTTGGTAAGACTATAACCATGGTGATTTATATATCATTACAGCTGTAACCTTAGTGAGCTGTAACTTTGGTAATCATTACGCTGTATTGTTAGTAACCTGTATTGTAGACCCTTGGTAAGCTATAACCATGGTGATTTATATCATTACAGCTGTAACCTTACTGAGCTGTAACTTTGGTAAGCTGTATTGTTAGTAACCTTTCCTTGGTAAGCTATAACCATGGTGATTTAATATCATTACAGCTGTAACCTTACTGAGCTGTAACTTTGGTAAGCTGTATTGTTAGTAACCTTTCCTTGGTAAGCTATAACCATGGTGATTTATATCATTACAGCTGTAACCTTAGTGAGCTGTAACTTTGGTAAGCTGTATTGTTAGTAACCTTCCTTGGTAAGCTATAACCATGGCGATTTATATATCATTACAGTTGTAACCTTAGTGAGCTGTAACTTTGGGTAGCTGTATTGTTAGTATCCTTTCCTTGGTAAGCTATAACCATTGGCGATTTATAATATACATTACAGCTTTAACCTTAGTGAGCTGTAACTTTGGTATAAGCTGTATTGTTAGTAACCTTTCCTTGGTAAGCTATAACCATGGCGATTTATATATCATTACCAGCTGTAACCTTAGTGAGACGATCTGTACTCTAGCTTTCCTTTACCTCCGAATACTTAATCCAAACGGACTTATGACATGCAAAAAGGAACATTATAAAAAAAAAAACTGCACCAAAAAAAAAATGTGTTTTAAGATCCCTATAAAATCAGTTGTAGTGCACATGATTACAATAGGACATAAAATTTCGTTTGGGTACTCCTAAAGATTATGTTTAGACCCCATATTTTTTTTAATGTCTGCGTTTTACTGTAAGTGGTTCCACCTCAAGGTTGACCTCCCTTAGGATATTTGTCCCTGTCACATTTCACGATAACATTCTTTCTGAATGAATACGGTAACATTACCTCCCTTTGAAAGTGTCAAGTCACAGAAGGTACAATCGCTTACATTTAGTATCCTTAGCGGTGCGACCTCATTTGACCTTGTCCTCCCTTAGTGGACCTTGGTCGTCATGACTCACCCTTAGATAGTCTGAACCTATGCGGGAAGTCCATGTACGTGGTCTGGTTGTGTAGCATGTTGGCGGAGAGGAAGAGATTTATGGGTTAGGATAGGTTTGACATTTTCTTACATTGACCCCCTTATATCATTATGACCCATCAACATTATGAAAAGAAAAGAAATATAATAGTGACAGCGTCCCTTGTAGGTGCAGTTGACCTGAAGTTCTGGTGGGGACCCTGGGTACAATAGGTAAATCCCTTTAGTTATACATACCCCCTTAGATCCAATTGTCGTCAAAAAAACTTTCAACAAGGGATCTCCCTTAGAAGGTACATTTATCCCATAGATAGGTACAATGACCTCCCATGGAAAGGTTACATTGAATCCTCCGAGAGATAGGAACATGTGACTCCCTTAGAGAAATATTACATATGCCCTTTTTAGATTGGCACATAAATCTTCCTATAGATGGTAGTTTGACTCCTTAGTTATAGGTACATGTACCTCCCTTATGTTGTTTTAACATCTTTACCTCCCATAGATCAGTACTATATGATATCCAAATGATGGGGATCATTGACATTGGTTAGTGAGGCATGTGTACATAATGACTTCCGTTAGAGTGGTACAGTGAATCTCTCTCAATAGTTACAATTTTGCTCGCTTAGATATTGAACTTCCTCCCTTAGATGGGTACTCATTAATCTTTAAGTCAGGTACATTTACACTATATTAGACTGGTACATCATCGAATTGGGAGGCCTCCCCTTCAGATTGGTTATTAACTCCCTTAGTAGTGTACATTTAACCTCCCAGAGATAGTGGTACATTGACCTTACTTTCGATTGGTCAATAGTTCCCTTAAAATAGGTACATTGACCTCCTTAGATAGGTACATTTACCTCCATAGTTTAGGAACATGACCTCCCCTTGACAGGTACATTGACCTCCTTTAGAAAAGGTCACGTTGACTCCCTTAGGATTACATTGAGCGTCCGTTAACACACTTGACCCCCGATAGTTAGGTAACCGCTCATTTCCCTTAGATAGGTACAATTAACTCCCTAAAAGGGTACATGACCTCCCTCAATAGTTACATTGACCTCCCTTAGATAGGTACATTGACTTTTAGACAGTACATGACGTCACTTAGACAGGTACATCGATCTCCCTTTCCGTACATTGCTCTCGGTATAGCAAGGTACATTGCCTTGGTTAGCCGCCATTTCTTAGATAATTTTTACCTCCCTTTGATAGGTAACAACCTCCCTGTCTATAAAATTTACCTTCCTAGATAGGTACATTGAGTTTCCTTTGATAGGTACATTTAGGCCCTGTTGATTATACATTGACATTTTAGATAGACAATCGACCTCCCGTAGATAGGTACATTGTCCTCCCCCACCCCCCGTACATTGATAGGTCCCTTAGACGGTACATTTACCTCCTAATAGATAGGTACATCTGACCTTCCTACCATGAAGTACAATTACCTTAGATAGTACATTTACATTTAGATACATTTCCCTTAGATAGTAGTACATAGACCTTCCTTTGATAGTACAATTGACACACCACTTAAATAGGTACATTGCGATCCTCCCTTAGATAGGTACATTACCTCCCATAGTTAGGTACCTCCCTTTAGATAGGTACAGACATTGACCTCCTTTTAGATTGGTACTATTGACCTCCCATAGATAGGTAACATTGACCTCCCTTAGACAGGTACATTGGACCTACCCTTAATAGGATAGGTACAATTAACTCCCTTATTGACCTCCCATAGATAGGTACATTGACCTCCCTTAGATAGGTACATTGACCTCCCTTTAGATAGGTACATTGACCTCCCATAGATAGGTACATTGACCTCCCTTAGATAGGTACATTGACCTCCCTTAGATAGGTACATTTTTCTCCCTTAGATAGGTACATTTACCTCCCAAAGATAGGTACATTTACCTCCCTTAGATAGGATACATTTACCTCCCATAGATAGGTACATGGACCTTCCATTGATAGGTACAAATTAACTCCCTTAAATAGGTAACTTTTACCTCCCATAGATAGGTTTGACCTCCCTTAGATAGGTACATTTGTTCCTCCTGTAGATAGGGTACATGACCCCTCCCTTAATAGGTACATTGACCTCCCTTAGATAGGTACATTGACCTCACCTTAGAATGGTACATTGACCTCCCATAGTTAGGTTCATTTCTACCTCCTTAGATAGGTGGTACAATTAACATTTAGGTACATTGACCTCCCATAGATAGAAACTGACCACTCCCTTAGATAGGTACATTGACCTCCCTTAGATAGTACATACATTGTATCCCTTTGATAGGTACATTGACCCACTAAGGGATTGGTACATTGAACCTCCCATAGATAGATAGGTACATTTACCTTAGATAAGGTACCCTTAGATAGGTACAACAATGACCTCCCTTAGATAGGTACATTGACCTCCCTTAGATAGGTACATTGACCTCCCTTAGTTAGGTACAATTGAGCTCACCTTAGATGGGCTACATTTACCTCCCTTGGTTTGGTACATTGACCTCCCATAGTTAGGTACATAGACCTCCCATAGACAGGTACATTGACCTCCTCTGTTAGGACAGGTTCATCGACCTCGCTTAAATATGGTACTTGACCTCCCTTTGATAGGTACATTGACCTCCCATAGATAGGCTACATTGCACCTCTTAGATAGGTTACATGACCTCCCTTAGTCAGGTACATTGACCTCACTTAGTCACGGTAGATTGACCTCCTTAGATACATGCAATAACCTTCCTTTTGATAGGTACATTTACCGCCCTTAGATAGGTTACTTTTACCTTCCATAAGATAGGTACATTGACCTTCCTTTGATAGGTACATATTAATCACCCTTGCGACAGGTACATTGACCTACCTTAGGATATGTTACATTGACATCCTCCCTAGATAGGTACATTGACCTCCCTTACGATAGTTACAATTGACCTCCTTAGATAGGTACATTGACCTCCCTTAGATAGTGTTTCATTGACCTCCACTTAGATAGGTACATTTTACCTCCCATAGATAGGTACCATTGACCTCCCTTAGATTAGGTACATTGAACCTCCCTTGAGATAGGTACATTGACCTCCCTTAGATAGGTACATTGACCTCCACTTAGATAGGTACATTGACCTCCCTTAGATAGGTACATTTACCTCCCTTAGATAGGTACATTTACCTCCCATAGATAGGTTCATTTACCTCCCTTAGATAGGTACAATTGACCTCCATAGATAGGGTACATTGACCTCCCTGTAGATAGGTACAATTGACCTCCCTTAGATAGGTACATTGAACCTCCCTCTAGATTAGGTTACATTTTGACCTCCCATAGATAGGTACATTGACCTCCCTTAGATAGGTACATTGACCATCACACATACAGACTCTCCCTTTGATCTCCTTAGATAGGTGACATTGACCTCCCCTTAGATAGGTACATTGACCTCCCTTAGATAGGGGTACAATTGATAGACATCCCCATAGATAGGAAACATTGACTCCCCTTAGATATGGTACACTTGAACCTCCCTCCTTAGATAGGTACTATTTACTAGACTTAGTACATTGACCTCCCTTAGATAGGTACATTGAACCTCCCTTAGATAGACCTACCTTAGTACATTGACCTACCTCCCTTAGATAGGTACAATTGACCTCCCTTAGATAGGTACATTTACCTCCCTCCCCTAGATAGGTACATTTACCTCCCACTAGACATAGGTACATACAATTGGACCTTCCATATATAGGTACATTGACCTCCCCTTAGATAGGTTCATTAGATTAGTACATTGACCTCCCTTAGATAGGTTACATTGACCTCCCTTCGATAGGTACATTTCCTCCTATTGACCCTAGGTACATTGAACCTCCCTGAATAGTCATTTAGCATTAATTGACCTCCTTACCATGGAATAGACCTCCATAGAATACATTGACCCTCCCCTTAGATAGGTACATTGACCTCCCTTTAGATTGGTATCATTGACCTCCCTTAGATAGGTACATTGACCTCCTATAGATAGGATACATTGACCTCCCTTAGAATAGGTACATTGAACCTCCCATTAGATAGGTTACATTGGATACCTCCCTTAGTTATACATTGACTCCCTTAGATAGGTACATTGAACTCCCTTTAGATAGGTACATTGACCTCCCTTAGATAGGTACATTTACCTCCCTTAGATAGGTACATTTACCTCCCTTAGATAGGTACATTTACCTCCCATAGATAGGTACATTTACCTCCCATAGATAGGTACATTTACCTCCCTTAGATAGGTACATTGACCTCCCTTAGATAGGTACATTGACCTCCCTTAGATAGGTACATATTTGACATCCCTTAGATAGGATTACATTGACCTCCCTTAGATGGTACATTTACCTCCCTTAGATAGGTACATTGACCTCCCTTAGATAGGTACATTGACCTCCCTTAGATAGGTACATTGACCTCCCTTAGATAGGTACATTGACCTCCCTTAGATAGGTACATTGACCTCCCATAGATAGGTACATTGACCTCCCTTAGATAGGTACATTGACCTCCCTTAGATAGGTACATTTTTCTCCCTTAGATAGATACATTTACCTCCCTTAGATAGGTACATTGACCTCCCTTAGATAGGTACATTTGACCTCCGAATAGACCGGTACATACCTCACTTAGACAGGTACATTGACCTCCTTAAATTATCTCCTTAGATAGGTACATTGACCTCCCTTAGATAGGTACATTTACCTCCCTTAGATAGGTACATTGACCTCCCTTAGATAGGTACATTGACCTCCCATAGATAGGTACATTGACCTCCCTTAGATAGGTACATTGACCTCCCATAGATAGGTACATTGACCTCCCATAGATAGGTACATTGACCTTCCATAGATAGGTACATTGACCTCCCATAGATAGGTACATTGACCTCCCATAGATAGGTACATTGACCTCCCATAGTTAGGTACATTTACCTGCCAGACCCTGTCTTTAATTAGAAAATATGGAAGAAATTTCCATCTGTCATTGAATGTGCTCCATTTTTTTTTTTAACTTTTCATTACCTGACCAAATATGTCTGAAATTCACAGAACACTCCGGTAATGCTTATCTATATCTAATTGTTTTAATACATGGTGATGCAATTAATTTGTATTTAATGAAAACTTGATTAAAAGATAAGGAAACATAGTTGTATTTTTGTGTTGCCTGCTTCGCATGGGCGACACATAGGTATCACTATATCAGCGTCAGCTTCAGGGAAAAGGTTTCCGTGTGATAACTTTAGTATTTATTGTCCAATTCCAAAGAAGGTGTTGCATGGCCGCCCATGATCAAATTTAAAGTTTTTACATCTGATTCCAACTTGTGTGCCATTAATGTATTATATGAAGGCGTACAAAAGCCAAAGATAAAATATTTGGTGTATTTACAAAGAAATTTGTATTATCTTTTTAACGATGTACAATGATTCATCATATCTGTTGGGTTTTCTTGCAATTTCCAGTTTTGCTCTTATTTTTTCATGAAAAAGGAGCAATATCATTTCATCAGTATTTGATTAATTCCTTAGGTAACTATGACAAACCCCGAGTACCCTTAAATTTTAGCTATCAAAAATATCTTCATATATCATCTATTGACTTATGAAAATATTGTGTCGATGAATCACTGGATAATACCACTTTTTAGCACTTTTTACATCTACCCCCTTTATTTCTTACCCAATGTCAAAGTACTGAGAATACTGAGACGTATAATGTGAGCGGGTGGATTGTGTTGCTTGGTGTTTTCAGTGTGAGCCTGCTTCAGTGATATAGCACTATCAAAAGAGCAAGAATTCAACTATACAAGAAGATGCAATATGAATATACAGGTCTCCCATTACACACACCATGCACTTCATACAAGCAGGACACTGCATACATGGCTGTCCTTACATGACCCTGGCTGTGTAATAGGACGTATATTCACTCAATCAAACAAACAAAAGTAAAACTATGAAAACATTTTTTCTATAGAGTCTCGATGACTGCAGGAATTTGTCTACTGGTCCCTTTGTCACAAAAGTAAATGTTGAATTTGTTAAGTTGATTTTACTATCTCCTTCTATCGTCCTTCTTTGCTATTTTACTATCGTCCTTCTAAAGCTGTATCAGGATGGTAGCCTGTGTATGCCATATTCTATGGTGACCAAAGGACAGAACTAAAAGCCTTCGTCAGAGAAATCTTTCCAGAATCAATTTAGTAACAATAGTATTTTCTTGAAAATAGTAATATAAACATTGATTGACCTACCAGTTCCAATTTAAACTAATTGATATTTTGATATTTCCATCTTCTTTTGTTCTAAGAAGTAAGACCAAAATATCTAGCAAAATGAAACGGCTAGAAAGTAATGGCCATTGAAGGATACACTTTCATGAAGGATGTTGGATGAGAAAAAAACTTCTAACTTATGTTATCAGTACCTGGCAAACTCTTTCGTGGTATTATTCCCGACCCCTAGGTTACTTAAGCTAAAATTAGACATTATAAGTGCCTCGTCTGATTGAGGCCAGCGAAATAGATACGCACCAAATTTAGTCGCCTTTTAATATCATACAATGGGGATAGCATTTGCAATTCTAACACCCTACCTGAGATGATGACAATGTTGATGGTTCCCTGTCACAATGGGCAAAGGACACATACTGTCATATTCGATCCTGACATTACCTTAATGCTTATACAGTTTCTGGAATGCAACATGGCATTTATTATGTTAAATCACAATTCTCAGCATTTGATGTCCCACTCTTTAAAAAGGGAAAAATATAATTTCCGAAAAACATTATAAATATCAGTTTATGATGATAATTTCAAGGTTTGGACGAAATACTCACCTGATTCAAAAATCAAAAATTTATCACGAGTGGATTTTCAATCTATATGAAACACCTCCTTTTGATATATTGCTTTATATTAATGAGATCATGGATGAGTTCTATACTGGTCAAAATCCATCAATATTATCAAGAGTTATGGGACATTAAAATTGTCAAAACAGATTAATCTATGGTTTCCACTCGATAACTTAAGCATTTATTGTCTGATTTCAACCAAATTGTGTGTATTGCTTTATATCAATGAGATCAAGGATTGGTGTGATACTCAATAAAATCTGTCAATATTTTCAAGAGTTACGGGACTTTAAAATTGGTGAAACAGACAATTTCTTGACTTATGTGTGATGGCGAAACAGATAATTTCTTGGTTTCTGTGTGATAACTTTAATATTTATTATCCAATTTTAACCAAATTTTGTATTTTGCTTAATATCAATTTGATCGAGGATGGTTTTGATACTGGTCAAAATCTGTCAATATTTACAAGAGTGACAGGTATTATAACTTCAACTAATTATTAACACTTGTCTATCAGTATTGATGTGAACTAGAAGAGGCTGCAGCTAAACTGGAAAATTAGCTTGAGTAATCTGTTAATTAGTTGATACTTAGCGTGGTAAATTCCCGAGAGATATGAAGCAGAGGCTGTGGTACCCAAACAACAGAATCGATAGCAGGATTGAGCCTGGTTGGCCCTACACGTCACTACAGCCAGGAGGGTAGGGCATCTTTACTTCATCACCTACAGTGTAATTAGGCCCCACCATGAAGGATCTTCTGCCTCCTACATCTCCGTTCCCATATCTGGTGACAAACCTAATGTTACTGAGAGCACCAAAAAATATCCCAATTAAATTTCAGTCCGCTTGTCTCATCGCTGAGAGCTTTCCTGGACTCCATGATTACTCTCATTAGTTACCCATGTCAATTTCTAACGGTTCGCTACACAATGGATTTCACTTACAAAAATTCAGGCCATATTCGTTTGACATGGTCCAATTTGTTATGATTCATTTTAAATTGTAAAATACCAGGAACGAAAAGGAAAGCTAATTTTGGGGTAATGGTTAAGTGACGCAGACGGATGAATTTAGCTGGGGGCGTCAAATTGCCCCTGTTGTGAATATTTCTCCATCATGATTATCTTTGACGCTCTCTTGCGGATTTTACTTCCGTTAAATTAGGCAAACCTTCTACAGGTTACAATAATTATAGGGTTTTTTTGAAAGAAAGTGGGATGCATGGGTACAAGATTTTATAAGGGAAAATTAAATGAAAAGCAAAGGCATGAAAAGTCTATTATTTAAGTATCACATATTTTGAAGTCTTCATGGTCAGTGTAAAATAATTGAAAAACATATTTTGAAAATGAATTCCTCAAATAGATTTTTTTAAAGATTTCAGGAAATATTACTACTGCAGGCACTTCCATGAAAAAGTTCCTAAGAAATCAATAGGATTATTGAAGAAAGCCAAAGAGCAGTGTCGTAGTGCGGTTATGTGTAATGAAGGCATTGAGCTAGAAGTTTGGACAACTTGCTCACTTAATCAGCTAACAGAGTATAAGATAGTTCCCCTTAAAGTGCAGTAGATCTCGGCAGAATTAACGAGCATGTGATAAGACACTGGTTTCCATATCCTGCTCTGTCATCTACTAATTGGATCACTCATTCCTACGGCACCTCGCCATTTTTCTACACTAATGTGTGTTCAGTCCTCCTACACGATTAGCTCTAAGGTACTACCTGTTTTATCAAATTGGTGTTTTGGAAATTTAAGAAGCGAAAAATTCATGATAGTCATGAAGTAATACAACCAAGCAAAACTAAATGTTGCTCTGACTTTGCAAGCAACAATGATAGTTGTGTGTTTTTCAGATGTTTACAAGACATTACTACTGGCCCTCTTATTCTTAGATTTGAGTTCTGAGATGAACAAACTGGCAGGTTCAAATTGCCAGTTGTCATACAAGCACTGCATGCAGACCACAGGCTGGTGGTTTTCCAGCAGGTTCTCAGGCTTTCTTCATCCTCTTATGTAATATTTGGCACCTGGCTGTAAACAGAGTGTTAAACCCTTAACCAACAGCTGATATATTATATACAATTGCTACAAGTGAATGTTGTACAAAACTTACTGATATATCAGTGGAGAATCATTATTATATTTCTTTGAATGCTCAGTTAAAAATTAAGCTTGTTACCATGAGAGTGTAAATATCCTTTAATAATTGTACTAATGACATTAAAATTTACCCTGTGTATATAAAACACTTGTCTTGTAAAGACATTTCCCATTGTCCTTAGGGAGGTCTTTACAGACAGGTTTGACTATTTTAAGAACCTTTATGATAGGATCCAGTGAAAGTTGGTTCCTGCAGTCAAGGGATTGACAATTTAATTTCTTAGTAGAAAACAGACCTATTAGATTCCACTTAGTCTGCTTTGGCTATGATGGACTCTGGCCAGAAGTCTGCTATCAATATGACCGTGTATGGATCATGTTGTTTTTACTCCATACTCCTGTCAGATATGTACCACCTCCCTAATCTATTGTTACCTCATTCTCTGTTCAATATCCCAACATTTCCCTAGTCTGTCACTCCTGAAACAGCATGCTCGGTAATAAATGGCATATGTATTTCCTTTTCCTGAGACATTTCTTTGACCTTGGAGGAAATGTTTGCATGCGTGACATTTCTCTTTTGGCACTTTCCTTAAGTGTGTTGCGCTATTGACGGTTTGTTGAAGAATATGTGTCCCACAGGATCTGACTGGTTCTAAGGACCAGGAATGAAATATCTATAGTCTATGCATCAAATTCCAAATTCATTTTAAATGGCATATTTTGGAGAAGGACCCAAGGGTAGAATATTTCTTCTGGGCATGTATATGTCAAGTTCCTGCTACATATCCTTATCAATGAGTGGCATGCTTCAACTTCAAGTATCTAAACTCAGAATCTAACTTTTTTCAGTTACCAATATGTTGCATTGAAAGATTTCCAAACACAGTTGGGCCATTGCTGATTTAACATTGTCCAAAATTCTGCAATGAAAGCTCTCTATAACTTTAGTCATTTGAAACCCGCATGAAGGAGTTAGTAAATACTGGCCATTAACTATAAGCTATAAGTCAGTGTTTTTTACTGGCCATTAACTATTACCAATAGGTCAGTGTTTTACTGACCATTAACTATAAGCTATAGGTAAGTGTTTTTACTGACCATTAACTATAAGCTATAGGTCAGTGTTTTTACTGACCATTAACTATAAGCTATAGGTCAGTGTTTTTACTGACCATTAACTATAAGCTATAGGTCAGTGTTTTACTGACCATTAATTATATAGTCAGTGTTTTACTGACCATTAACTATAAGCTATAGGTCAGTGTTTTACTGACCATTAACTATAAGCTATAGGTCAGTGTTTTTACTGACCATTAACTATAAGCTATAGGTCAGTGTTTTACTGACCATTAACTATAAGCTATAGGTCAGTGTTTTTACCGACCATTAACTATAAGCTATAGGTCAGTGTTTTACTGACCATTAACTATAAGCTATAGGTCAGTGTTTTTACCGACCATTAACTATAAGCTATAGGTCAGTGTTTTTACTGACCATTAACTATAAGCTATAGGTCAGTGTTTTTACTGACCATTAACTATAAGCTATAGGTCAGTGTTTTTACTGACCATTAACTATAAGCTATAGGTCAGTGTTTTTACTGACCATTAACTATAAGCTATAGGTCAGAGGTTTTACTGACCATTAACTATAAGCTATAGGTCAGTGTTTAACTGACCATTAACTATAAGCTATAGGTCAGTGTTTTACTGACCATTAACTTAACTATAGGCTATAGGTCAGTGTTTTTACTGACCATTAACTATAAGCAATAGGTCAGAGTTTTACTGACCATTAACTATAAGCTATAGGTCAGTGATTTTACTGACAATGAACTATAAGCTATAGGTCAGTGTTTTAACTGACCATTAACTATAAGCTATAGGTCAGTGTTTTTACTGACCATTAACTATAAGCTATAGGTCAGTGTTTTACTGACCATTAACTATAAGCTATAGGTCAGTGTTTTACTGACCATTAACTATAAGCTATAGGTCAGTGTTTTTACTGACCATTAACTATAAGCTATAGGTCAGTGTTTTTACTGACCATTAACTATAAGCTATAGGTCAGTGTTTTACTGACCATTAACTATAAGCTATAGGTCAGTGTTTTTACTGACCATTAACTATAAGCTATAGGTCAGTGTTTTACTGACCATTAACTATAAGCTATAGGTCAGTGTTTTACTGACCATTAACTATAAGCTATAGGTCAGTGTTTTTACTGACAATGAACTATAAGCTATAGGTCAGTGTTTTTACTGACCATTAACTATAAGCTATAGGTCAGTGTTTTACTGACCATTAACTATAAGCTATAGGTCAGTGTTTTACTGACCATTAACTATAAGCTATAGGTCAGTGTTTTTACTGACCATTAACTATAAGCTATAGGTCAGTGTTTTTACTGACCATTAACTATAAGCTATAGGTCAGTGTTTTTACTGACCATTAACTATAAGCTATAGGCCAGTGTTTAAGTGACCATTAACTATAAGCTATAGGTCAGTGTTTTTACTGACCATTAACTATAAGCTATAGGTCAGTGTGTTACTGACCATTTACTTTAAGCTATAGGTCAGTGTTTTTCTCATGACTTAAGCTAAACTTCTTTAATAGATTGCTAAAACCAAACATAGTATTTGATATGTTTCAGTGTTTTTACTGACCATTAACTATAAGCTATAGGTCAGTGTTTTACTGACCATTAACTTTAAGCTATAGGTCAGTGTTTTACTGACCATTAACTATATGCAATAGGTCAGTATGTTACTGACCATTAACTATAAGCTATAGGTCAGTGTTTTACTGACCATTAACTATAAGGTCAGTGTTTTACTGACCATTAACTATAAGCTATAGGTCAGAGTTTTACTGACCATTTACTATATAAGCCATAGGTCAGTGTTTTACTGACCATTAACTATAAGCTATAGGTCAGTGTTTTACTGACCATTAACTATAAGCAATAGGTCAGTGTTTTACTGACCATTAACTATAAGCTATAGGTCAGTGTTTAACTGACCATTAACTATAAGCTATAGGTCAGTGTTTTTACTGACCATTAACTATAAGCTATAGGTCAGTGTTTTACTGACCATTGACTATAAGCTATAGGTCAGTTTTACTGACCATTAACTATAAGCTATAGGTAAGTGTTTTTACTGACCATTAACTATAAGCTATAGGTCAGTGTTTTACTGACCATTAACTATAAGCTATAGGTCAGTGTTTTTACTGACCATTAACTATAAGCTATAGGTCAGAGTTTTTACTGACCATTAACTATAAGCTATAGGTCAGTGTTTTTACTGACCATTAACTATAAGCTATAGGTCAGTGTTTTACTGACCATTAACTATAAGCTATAGGTCAGTGTTTTTACTGACCATTAACTATAAGCTATAGGTCAGTGTTTTTACTGACCATTAACTATAAGCTATAGGTCAGTGTTTTACTGACCATTAACTATAAGCTATAGGTCAGTGTTTTACTGACCATTAACTATAAGCTATAGGTCAGTGTTTTACTGACCATTAACTATAAGGTCAGTGTTTTACTGACCATTAACTATAAGCTATAGGTCAGAGTTTTACTGACCATTTACTATATAAGCCATAGGTCAGTGTTTTACTGACCATTAACTATATAAGCCATAGGTCATTGTTTTACTGACCATTAATTATAAGCAATAGGTCAGTGTTTTACTGACCATTAACTATAAGCTATAGGTCAGTGTTTAACTGACCATTAACTATAAGCTATAGGTCAGTGTTTTTACTGACCATTAACTATAAGCTATAGGTCAGTGTTTTACTGACCATTAATTATATAGTCAGTGTTTTACTGACCATTAACTATAAGCTATAGTTCAGAGTTTTACTGACCATTTACTATATAAGCCATAGGTCAGTGTTTTACTGACCATTAACTATAAGCTATAGGTCAGTGTTTTACTGACCATTAACTATAAGTTATAGGTCAGTGTTTTACTGACCATTAACTATAAGCTATAGGTCAGTGTTTTTACTGACCATTAACTATAAGCTATAGGTCAGTGTTTTACTGACCATTAACTATAAGGTCAGTGTTTTACTGACCATTAACTATAAGCTATAGGTCAGAGTTTTACTGACCATTTACTATATAAGCCATAGGTCAGTGTTTTACTGACCATTAACTATAGGCTATAGGTCAGTGTTTTACTCAACATTAACTTTAAGCTATAGGTCAGTGTTTTACTGACCATTAACTATAAGCAATAGGTCAGTGTTTTACTGACCATTAACTATAAGCTATAGGTCAGTGTTTAACTGACCATTAACTATAAGCTATAGGTCAGTGTTTTTACCGACCATTAACTATAAGCTATAGGTCAGTGTTTTACTGACCATTAACTATAAGGCCAGTGTTTTACTGACCATTAACTATAAGCTATAGGTCAGAGTTTTACTGACCATTTACTATAAGCTATACGTCAGTGTTTTACTGACCATTAACTATAAGCTATAGGTCAGTGTTTTACTGACCATTAACTATAAGCTATAGGTCAGTGTTTTACTGACCATTAACTATAAGCTATAGGTCAGTGTTTTACTGACCATTAACTATAAGGTCAGTGTTTTACTGACCATTAACTATAAGCTATAGGTCAGAGTTTTACTGACCATTTACTATATAAGCCATAGGTCAGTGTTTTACTGACCATTAACTATAAGCTATAGGTCAGTGTTTTACTGACCATTAACTATAAGTTATAGGTCAGTGTTTATACTTACCATTAACTATAAGCTATAGGTCAGTGTTTTTACTGACCATTAACTATAAGCTATAGGTCAGTGTTTTACTGACCATTAACTATAAGGTCAGTGTTTTACTGACCATTAACTATAAGCTATAGGTCAGAGTTTTACTGACCATTTACTATAAGCTATAGGCAGTGTTTTACTGACCATTAACTATAAGCTATAGGTCAGAGTTTTACTGACCATTTACTATATAAGCAATAGGTCAGTGTTTTACTGACCATTAACTATAAGCTATAGGTCAGTGTTTTACTGACCATTAACTATAAGTTATAGGTCAGTTTTTTTAACTGACCATTAACTATAAGCTATAGGTCAGAGTTTTTACTGACCATTAACTATAAGCTATAGGTCAGAGTTTTTACTGACCATTAACTATAAGCTATAGGTCAGTGTTTTACTGACCATTAACTATAAGCTGTAGGTAAGTGTTTTACTAACCATTTACTATAAGCTATAGGTCAGTGATTTTACTGACAATGAACTATAAGCTATAGGTCAGTGTTTTACTGACCATCAACTATAAGCTATAGGTCAGAGTTTTTACTGACCATTAACTATAAGCTATAGGTCAGTGTTTTACTGACCATTAACTATAAGCTGTAGGTCAGTGTTTTACTGACCATTTACTATAAGCTATAGGTCAGTGTGTTACTGACCATTTACTTTAAGCTATAGGTCAGTGTTTTTCTCATTACTTAAGCTAAACTTCTTTAATAGATTGCTAAAACCAAACATATGTAAAAAATCTTTGATATGTTTGCTTGAGTTTTTACTGACCATTAACTATATAAGCTAAAGGTCACTTACTGACCATTAACTATAAGCTGTAGGTCAGTGTTTTTCTCATTACTTAAGCTAAACTTCTTTAATAGATTGCTAAAACCAAACAAATGTAAAAAAATCTTTGATATGTTTGCTCGAGTTTTTACTGACCATTAACTATATAAGCTAAAGGTCAGTGTTTTACTGACCATTAACTATAAGCTGTAGGTCAGTGTTTTACTGACCATTTACTATAAGCTATAGGTCAGTGTGTTACTGACCATTTACTTTAAGCTATAGGTCAGTGTTTTTCTCATTACTTAAGCTAAACTTCTTTAATAGATTGCTAAAACCAAACATATTGGCTCCTGATAAACTCATTCGATATAAGCTGTTCTGGTCTTTGAATAAGAAGAGTTCAAATTTGTCTTCTAGACAGGAGTGAATGAGTTAATTAAATGACTCTGACTGCTTATATCATATTAGATAAGATTAATGTTAGCTCTGAAATAACAGCATTACAATCGTACAATGTCATCTGACATAGTGCTCTCACTGTCAACAGACACCTTGTGGATTACAGGTACTCAATGGACAAAACTAACTTTATCATTTAGCTATCCAGATATGTCAAAAATGTTCTGCCAATTTAATGTGTAAAAGAGCACAGTATTACTGCCACATAATGGCTGCCTCTGAAAGGGATCAAACTCGGGGCCTCTGGATTACTAGTCAACCAATCAAACTAAAGAAGTATCCAAGAGGTAAGATATTGCCGCTATTTTACCAGGGTTACAATTGAATTTCATGTATTTCTTCCAGGATGCTTAGAAAGATCTGTTCAAAAAATGCAACTGATATATTGATTTATTTTTCATTGACTGCATATTTAGTCATGCATAGATTCCTTAACAATTGTTGAAGATGCCAAGGTTCATTGTAGACAATCTTAAGAGGCTAAGATAAAAGTATTTTATATTGAATTTATGCTGAATGACTTTGCTACTTATTTCATACTTATAAGATAATCCATCATCGTTGTGTCTGGTATCAGATATTGTGCCTTCTCAAGCTTTCATTAATGTCTGTTTCTCATGACCTTGAGTATCTACAAGAAGAACACTTCATCTGAGATAGTTCCTGGCATTCAGCAGAGCACATTGTATCTCTAAGACTTATACAAACTACAATGGTTGGTTTTCAAAACAAATGACATATGCCATTATAAGAACACTTTTCAAGAGTTGCTTTCCTTCATGAATTCTAGTTGTGTTTAGAAGATCAGTTTCCAAGAAAATTTTGTCAGATATGTATAGAACTGGAAGTGATACTTTTGAAGTTTCGCACTTGACATTGAAGGTGAATATGAATGATAAAATAATGAAACATGATTAATATATACCTGCTTAAGACAAGTTACAAATTCTAGATTTAAGAGCATTGAAATTTTACAGTTTGAAGTCAAAATTGCGAAATTTATAAGCTGCAAAAAAAATAATGTTTTACTGTTTTGCTGAAGCTCCGTTTAAAAAATAAACAGCTAAAAAAACAAAAACAAAAAAAATAACCTTGATATATACCAAAATTAGATCTGTAGTTGTGCCCTAGTGTATAAAATCAGACATTTGATCTACAGAAAAGAAGCTGATCCAGACTTAATTGAACATTCAGTAGAGGGCTAAAATTTGTTAAACTGTTTTGTTAACAATGCTTTTACTAAAACATGACATTCCTCAGAAAACTTACTGGGGTGTTTTTTTGACATTTTGTGAAGCTCGTAGGATCCTGAAGTTACACTCACCGACCGGAATTGATTCTGTAAGTGAGGCGTCTGGATCTTATGAGAATTCTCCTCTGGGAGTCGAACCTTCGACCGCTAACGTTGTAGTGCGCGACCGTAAATGAGCCAGCAATATATGGAATGATTACCGCGATGTAAATTTGAAGTTAATGTAGCCTGATGATAACATTAATGTTAATATATCTATTATAATGTGTCTCTACAAATTATCCCTGACGATGTGGGGAAATTTCGTTGGTGAATGATTATGATCGTGGTATCTGTTGTGGAGGGCAGATTTGCATTGATAGCCCATGTCCTTTTACAAATCAATATGAAACCTTTGTGAGATGTGCAGCTCCTGATGTCGGGGGAGATTGCCTGATAGAACACACACTATGGAAATGCAATCATTTATCTGTGAAAATACCGGTTTTAAAAACATTACGACAGGACATCTTGAAACAGATGTGTTAATCCCGAGTAGAAACTGCACTTGAAGCGTTCAGGTGTAGTGACATTAAAATGTTTCTGATGACTTTATATGATGGATTTAAACTGTTTATGTTAGAGTAAAGGATTGTTTTAACCTTCAAAGGTTTCTTGGATTCAGAAGTAAATTAATGGACACTGCAGTGGTGGAGACATTTAAATGTATAGCTCTCTGCCTAGAGGTAGATAATTTGAAACCCACTGAAGAATCAGAGTGTAACCAAGCTGAGCAATTTGAAATGTGGCAGTTTCCAGGTACCTACTATCGGTGGGTGGATTTTTCTCTAGGTAATCCAGCTTTTCTGTATCTCCTGAATTTGGTAATTCTTTAAATGACCATGGCTGTTAATAGGACTTAATAAAAAGCATGCAGTTAAAGTAGTGGGAGACAAACTTGGCCAGTCATCAACACCCAGGAAGCTCCATTATAGGCTGTGAATCTGTTTAAAATTTCATGGTAGGTCTTTGGTTCAAACCCTTGTCTGGTTATTAGCTGGATCCATTTTCTCCTGTGATGTTCCCAAATTGTGGTGGATGTGTCTTGTTTGTTTTCAAAGGCAAATATGTTCAATATCTTAATCAAGAGCAAAACTTTAATTGCCATTCACTTGGTGGTGAAAACACTTAATTGGAAATGGCAATGGCTAAGAGTAAGAGGGTCTTGAATTTGAACCAGAGCCTTGTTTGTTTTAATTAAAAGGACTATATTAAAGGAAGGAAAATGTATAGCAATCTCTGTCACAGAGCAGAACGATCTGTCAGGTAGATGACTGAATGCCTTTCTATTCTGATTAAAAGTCCTAAGTTCTCCCCCGTGTCTGAATCGTGTCCCGCCCATCATTTGTCAGTCTGTGGAGATCCACAGGTGATGTCCCTAGATTGAATCGTCCACAATGACATAATGCTCCACTAGTAATTGTCTGCTGATGTGTCTAGCACTGATTTTGTTATCAATCCTGGATTAATGTTTCCATCAAAACATACAGCTTCCATTTTGGTTTGGGAATGCATTGTGTTTCTAACAATGGCAGCAGACTGTGATAGAGTCGTGATATGTAGATTACCTTGTTAGGATATTGGAATGCGAGACTTGTGATACCAACTCAGGGTCTGTGGTATGGAAATCTGTTCATTATCATTATTAATAATACTGGTGCTTTTGAATTGTGTGGCATTGTTTTACACTGTATATTCTTTCAATCAATTATAATTTACTGGATCTTGACTTGGTTGAATGTTGGTGACCAATAGCATATCTCTGCTCTAACATACATTGATGGTACAATATCTGTAAAACTATACACTGCAGCTTATTTTTCAAATATCCTGTCAAAAATTCAGAGAATATCAGTTTTAAACCTCTGGCTGGCTGTAGCTTGCTGGCCATTTAGCTCATTTGGTAAAGTATCTGTTGAGATTTATGTGAGTCTGGGGTTTGAACTCTTAGTTTGCTGGCTAGTTATTTAGATTAATCCATAAAGCATTTGTCAAAAAGTTCCTGTATTTGAACCCTTGGATGACTATCTGGCTGTGGCTAAATGCTTTAGTGGGAGATACCCAAATCTTGGCTATGAGTTGTTGAGTCTTTTATAGCCTTAAATGACAACCTAGTGGATTGGCAGCAACCAGGCCACATGCTCAATTTCTCACTCCTCCTAAAGGTATCACGTAGATACCTTATTGAAGATTTTATCTCAATTCCATCTGAAGAACAAAGATAAAAAGACCAGGTCAGCAAATAGTCATCCAAGGTCAAAGATGGTTGAGTAAAGAGACAGTTCAATTTAAGAGATGGCCAAGGCCAACAGATAGCCAGGGTCATGATAAAAAAAAATGACGCAAAGCAGTATAAAATAGGCCTTGAGAAAATAATGGTCAACAATTTTTCTGGGTTACTACATGGTTAAGTGAAATATGTGAAAGAGATTATCATGGGATAAAGCTGACCAAGGAAAAGAGGTGATCAGGG
The DNA here is from genome assembly GCF_041381155.1 of Argopecten irradians. Lineage (NCBI taxonomy): Eukaryota > Metazoa > Mollusca > Bivalvia > Pectinida > Pectinidae > Argopecten > Argopecten irradians. Next base: position 45,514,021 of record NC_091134.1, on the reverse strand, counting down.
AATACAGATGTCAAAAGAAAAAAATGGTCAAGGGAAAGAGATAGTCAAGGGAAAACATGGTCAAGGAAAAGAGGTGATCAGGGGATACAGACGGCCAAGTAAAATAGGTGATCAGGGGATACAGATGGTCAAGGAAAAGAAGTAATCAGGGGGTACAGATGGTCAAGGAAAATAGGTGATCAGGGGGTACAGATGGTCAAGGAAAAGAGGTGATCAGGGGATACAGATGGCCAAGTAAAAGAGGTAGTCAGGGGATACAGATGGCCAAGGAAAAGAGGTGATCTAGGGATACAGATGGTCAAGGAAAAGAGGTGATGGAGGTACAGATGGTCAAGTAAAATAGGTGATCAGGGGGTACAGATGGTCAAGGAAAAGAGGTAATCAGGGGATACAGATGGTCAAGGTAAAGAGGTGATCGGGGGATACAGATGGTCAAGGAAAAGAGGTGGTCAGGGGATACAGATGGTCAAGGAAAAAAGGTGATCAGGGGATACAGATGTCAAGGTAAAGAGGTGATCAGGGGATACAGATGGTCAAACAAAAGAAATGGTCAAGAGAAAATGTAGTCAAGGGTTAAACATAATCAAGAAAAAGCGATTGTCAATTGATGAAGATGGTCAAGGAAAGAGGTGGTAAGGGGATGGTCAAGGAAAAGAGGTGATCGGGGGATACCGAAGGTCAAGGTAAAGAGGTGATCAGGGGATACAAATAGTCAAGGAAAAGAGGTGATCAGGGGATACAGATGGTCAAGGAAAAGAGATGATCAGGGAATACAGATGGTCAAAAGAAAAAAATGGAGATGATCAGGGAATACAGATGGTCAAAAGAAAAAAATGGTCAAGGGAAAGCGATAGTCAAGGAAAAAAATGGTCAAGGAAAAGAGGTGATCGGGGGATACAGACGGCCAAGTAAAATAGGTGATCAGGGGGTACAGATGGTCAAGGAAAAGAGGTGAGATGAGGGTACAGATGGTCAAGGAAAAGAGGTGATCAGGGGATACAGATGGTCAAGGAAAAGAGGTGATCTAGGGATACAGATGGCCAAGGTAAAGAGGTGATCAGGGGATACAGATGGTCAAGGAAAAGAGGTGATCAGGGGATACAGATGGTCAAGGACCAGAGGTGATCGGGGGATACATATTGTCAAGGACCAGAGGTGATGAGGGGATACAGATGGTCAAGGAAAAGAGGTAATCAGGGGATACAGATGGTCAAGGTAAAGAGGTGATCAGGGGATACAGATGGTCAAGGTAAAGAGGTGATCAGGGGATACAGATGGTCAAGGAAAAGAGGTGATCAGGGGATACAGATGGGCAAGGAAAAGAGGTGATCGGGGGATACACATGGTAAAGGTAAAGAGGTGATCAGGGGATACAGATGGTCAAGGTAAAGAGGTGATCAGGGGATACAGATGGTCAAGGAAAAGAGGTGATCAGGGGATACAGATGGTCAAGGGAAAGAGGTGATAAGGGGATACAGATGGTCAAGGAAAAGAGGTGATCAGGGGATACAGATGGTCAAGGAAAAGAGGTGATCTAGGGATACAAATGGTCAAGTAAAAGAGGTGATCGGGGGATACAGATGGTCAAAAAATGGTGATCAGGGGATACAGATGGCCAAGTAAAAGAGGTGATCAGGGGATACAGATGGTCAAGGAAAAGAGGTGATCAGGGGATACAGATGGTCAAGGTAAAGAGGTGATCAGGGGGTACAGATGGTCAAGGAAAAGAGGTGATCAGGGGATACAGATGGCCAAGTAAAAGAGGTGATCAGGGGGATACAGATGGTCAAGGAAAAGAGGTGATCAGGGGGTACAGATGGTCAAGGAAAAGAGGTGATCAGGGGGTACAGATGGTCAAGGAAAAGAGGTGATCAGGGGATACAGATGGTCAAGGAAAAGAGGTGATCAGGGGGTACAGATGGTCAAGGAAAAGAGGTGATCAGGGGATACAGATGGCCAAGTTAAAGAGGTGATCAGGGGATACAGATGGTCAAGGAAAAGAGGTGATCAGGGGATACAGATGGTCAAGGAAAAGAGGTGATCAGGGGATACAGATGGTCAAGGATAAGACGTGATCAGGGGATACAATTGGTCAAGGAAAAGAGGTGATCAGGGGATACCAATGGTCAAGGAAAAGAGGTGATCAGGGGATACAGATGGTCAAACAAAGAAATGGTCAAGAGAAAATGTAGTCAAGGGTTAAACATAATCAAGAAAAAGCGATTGTCAATTGATGAAGATGGTCAAGGAAAGAGGTGGTAAGGGGATGGTCAAGGAAAAGAGGTGATCGGGGGATGCCGAAGGTCAAGGTAAAGAGGTGATCAGGGGATACAAATAGTCAAGGAAAAGAGGTGATCAGGGGATACAGATCGTCAAGGAAAAGAGGTGATCAGGGGATACAGATAGTCAAGGAAAAGAAGTGATCAGGGAATACAGATGGTCAAAAGAAAAAAAATGGTCAAGGGAAAGAGATAGTCAAGGAAAAAAATGGTCAAGGAAAAGAGGTGATCAGGGGATACAGACGGCCAAGTAAAAGAGGTGATCAGGGGATACAGATGGCCAAGTAAAAGAGTTGATCAGGGGATACAGATGGTCAAAAAATGGTGATCAGGGGATACAGATGGCCAAGTAAAAGAGGTGATCAGGGGATACAGATGGTCAAGTAAAGGAGATGATCGGGGGATACAGATGGTCAAGGAAAAGAGGTGTTCAGGGGATACAGATGGTCAAGGTAATGAGTTGATCGGGGGATACAGATGGTAAAGGTAAAGAGGTGATCAGGGAATATGGATGGTCAAGGAAAGGAGATGATCGGGGGATACAGATGGTCAAGGAAAAGAGGTGTTCAGGGGATACAGATGGTCAAGGTAATGAGTTGATCGGGGGATACAGATGGTAAAGGTAAAGAGGTGATCAGGGGATACACATGGTAAAGGTAAAGAGGTGATCAGGGGATACAGATGGTCAAGGTAATGAGATGATCAGGGGGTACAGATAGCCGAGGAAAAGAGGTGATCAGGGGATACAGATCGTCAAGGAAAAGAGGTGATGGGGGATACAGATGGTCAAGTAAAGGAGATGATCGGGGGATACAGATGGCCAAGGGAAGGAGATGATCAGGGGAAAACAGATGGTCAAGGAAAGGAAATGATCGGGGGATACAGATGGTCAAGTAAAAGAGGTGTTCAGGGGATACAGATGGTCAAGGTAAAGAGTTAATCGGGGGATACATATGGTAAAGGTAAAGAGGTGATCAGGGAATACAGATGGTCAAAGAAAAGAGTTGATCGGGGGATACAGATGGCCAAGGAAAAAAGGTGATCAGGGGAAACAGATGGTCAGGGAAAAGAGGTGATCAGGGGGTACAGATGGTCAAGGATGGTCAAGGAAAAGAGGTGATCAGGGGATACAGATGGTCAAGGAAAAGAGGTGATCAGGGGATACAGATGGTCAAACAAAAGAAATGGTCAAGAGAAAATATAGTCAAGGGTAAAAAGCAATTGTCAGTTGATGAAGATGGTCAAGGAAAGAGGTGATAAGGGGATGGTCAAGGAAAAGAGGTGATCGGGGGATACAGATGGTCAAGGTAAAGAGTTGATCAGGGGATACCGATAGTCAAGGAAAAGAGGTGATCAGGGAATACAGATGGTCAAGGAAAAGAGGTGATCTGGGGATACAGATAGTCAAGGAAAAGAGGTGATCAGGGAATACAGATGGTCAAAAGAAAAAAATGATCAAGGGAAAGAGATAGTCAAGGGAAAACATGGTCAAGGAAAAGAGGTGATCAGGGGATACAGACGGCCAAGTGAAATAGGTGATCAGGGGATACAGATGGTCAAGGAAAAGATGTGATCAGGGGGTATAGATGGTCAAGGAAAAGAGGTGATCTAGGGATACAGATGGCCAAGGGAAGGAGATGATCAGGGGAAAACAGATGGTCAAGGAAAGGAAATGATCGGAAGATACAGATGGTCAAGGAAAAGAGGTGTTCAGGGGATACAGATGGTCAAGGTAAAGAGTTAATCGGGGATACAGATGGTAAAGGTAAAGAGGTGATCAGGGAATACAGATAGTCAAAGAAAAGAGTTGATCGGGGGATACAGATGGTCAAGGTAAAGAGATGATCCGGGGATACAGATGGTCAAGGAAAAGAGGTGATCAGGGGATACAGATGGTCAAGGAAAAGAGGTGATCAGGGGATACACATGGTCAAGGTAAAGAGGTAATAAAGAGATACAGATGATCAAGGAAACGAGGTGATCAGGGGATACAGATGGTCAAGGAAAAGAGGTGATCAGGGGATACACATGGTCAAGGTAAAGAGGTAATAAAGAGATACAGATGATCAAGGAAACGAGGTGATCAGGGGATACAGATGGTCAAGGAAAGGAGATGATCAGAGGATACAGATGGTCAAGGTAAAGGAGTGATCAGGGGATACAGTGGTAAAAGAAAAGAGGTGAGCAGGGTAGGTGATCAGGGGATACAAATGGCCAAGGAAAAGAGGTTATAAGGGGATACAGATGGCCAAGGAAAAGAGGTTATAAGGGGATACAGATGGCCAAGGAAAGGAGATGATCGGGGGATACAGATGGTCAAGGAAAAGAGGTGATCAGGGGATACAGATGGTCAAGGAAAGGAGATGATCAGGGGATACAGATGGTCAAGGAAAGGAGATGATCGGGGGATACAGATGGTCAAGGACCAGAGGTGATCAGGGGATACAGATGGTAAAGGTAAAGAAGTGATCAGGGGATACAGATGGTCAAAAAAAAGAGTTGATCGGGGGATACAGATGGCCAAGGAAAAGAGGTGATCAGGGAATACAGATGGTCAAGGTAAAGAGGTGATCAGGGGATCCAGATGGTCAAGGAAAGGAGGTGTTCAGGGGATACAGATGGTAAAGGTAAAGAGGTGATCAGGGGATACATGTGGTAAAGTTAAGAGGTAATAAGGAGATACAGATGGTCTAGGAAAAGAGATGATCATGGGATACACATGGTAAAGGTAAAGAGGTGATCAGGGGATACATATGATTGTAAAGGTAAAGAGGTGATCAGGGTATACAGATGGTCAAGGAAAAGAGGTGATCAAGGGAGGTGATCAGGGGATACAGATGGCCAAGGAAAAGAGGTCGTCAGGGTATACAGATGGTCAAGGAAAAGAGGTGATCGGGGGATACAGATGGTTAAGGAAAGGACATGATCAGGGGATACAGATGGTCAAGGAAAGGAGATGATTGGGTGATACTGATGGTCAAGGAAAAATGGTGTTCAGGCGATACAGATGGTCAAGGTAAAAAGGTGATCAGGGGATACAGATAGTCAAGGTAAAGAGGTGAACGGGGGATATAGATGGTAAAAGTAAAGAGTTGATCGGGGGATACAGATGGTCAAGGAAAAGAGGTGATCAGGGGATACAGATGGTCAAGGTAACGAGGTGATCGGGGGATACAGATGATAAAGGAAAGGAGATGATCAGGGGATACAGATAGCCGAGGAAAAGAGATGATCAGGGGATACAGATGGTCAAGGAAAAAAGATAGAGGTGATCAGGGGATACAGATGGTCAAGGAAAAAAGATAGAGGTGATCAGGGGATACAGTAGTCAAGGAAAAAAGATAGAGGTGATCAGGGGATACAGTAGTCAAGGAAAAAAGATAGAGGTGATCAGGGGATACACATGGTAAAGGTAAAGAGGTGATCAGGGGATACAGATGGTCAAGGAAAAGAGGTGATCAGGGGATACACATGGTAAAAGTAAAGAGGTGATCAGGGGATACACATGGTAAAGGTAAAGAGGTGATCAGGGGATACAGATGGTCAAGGAAAAAAGATAGAGGTGATCAGGGGATACAGATGGTCAAGGAAAAAAGATAGAGGTGATCAGGGGATACAGTAGTCAAGGAAAAAAGATAGAGGTGATCAGGGGATACAGATGGTCAAGGAAAAAAGATAGAGGTGATCAGGGGATACACATGGTAAAGGTAAAGAGGTGATCAGGGGATACAGTAGTCAAGGAAAAAAGATAGAGGTGATCAGGGGATACACATGGTAAAGGTAAAGAGGTGATCAGGGGATACAGTAGTCAAGGAAAAAAGAAAAAAAAATGTTAATGGCAAGCAAGAGATGGTCAAGTAAAATGTAGATTGTCAGTTGATATAAATGATCAAAGTTAGAGATGGTGGAGCACCATCTTATAGTTATTTTGTAGAACTATACCAGCATGCAGTCTGTGTATCTTATGGTTCATGACAGGTTATAGCATAAAGAGATCACAAGTCAGCTACCATTTCTGATGTTGAAATGTCATTTAAAAAAGAGCAAATACTGGTATTGAGAAGGTTTTTCTGTACCCTAGTAAGTAATATAGAGTGATATCTAAGTTACTGAATTCAAACTAAATTGGCTCAGAGGAAGGCTCAGCACAAATGTTTAATAATCAATACTGGGAACACACGAAAATAGTCTATAGATCTTTAGTGTGAACTTTGATATACTTTAAAGACACACGAAGGATGGCCTTACTGCACAGCCTGGCTGTGTTCCTACATGTATCATTCACACTTACAAAAAACTTCAAACTTACTGACGTTGGGTGTTAATGTATCAGGCTAGATACAGTTACTGTAGGGATGTCAACTTTTATTTACGACAGATGCATTTGATTCACGCTTAAACAAAAGGTTTGAAGAAGAAAGAAATCAATGTTGCATTAGCCAGGGTCATTTATGGATGTGCCAGGTAAAGAAGGTTGAAGAAAAAACAGAGTAACCATAGAAAAACCACCGACCTACAGACTCAGTTCCTGGCAATGTAGGTTTTAAATTTGATTGCAACCCAGACGTGGAAGGTTATATTGCTGTGTTAATATGTCAAAACATCTTAACCCTTTGACCACAATGATCTTTAAAGAAAAAAAAGGTTCAGTATAGGTTTATATAGATACAGTCAAACCTCGATGATTCGAACTTCGATGAATCAAATTTCTCGTTGTATCGAACTTTTTGTCTGGTCCCGAATTTCTTCACTATATAACATTACTAACTAACCCATGTATGAATCGAAGTTTTATGAATCGAAGTTCTCGATGTATCGAACTTTTTTCTTGGACCATTTGTTATAGAATCATAGGTAACTGACACTCGATGATTCAAATAAAAATTTACCTGTACAGATCAGGTGTTCGCCGATACCCCGCGGCATGCTGTCACACCTTGCTGTCTCGCGACGGCCCTTCGCCGGACAATAGGGATTATGACAGCTTATGTTGCTAGCTTGATATCATCAAGATAATTAATATCATTAATCAGGCCGATACCCGGTGCTTTGTTTTTACAAGCTGCGTTATTAAATCATTAGTACGGCGAATATACAGTTAGTCGTTTTTTATGTTCGCCGCCGCCATTGGAAGCAGTTTGTAGAATTTACGGAACGGTAGATAGCGAGCCACATTATGAGTAACTCATACTCAAAACTGTTACATTGCACAAATTTGGCATAAATACTGGAGCAAATCGATCATTCTAAATCGAAGTATTTTGTAGGTGTTGTAGTGCTTTCGGTTCCTCCTTTTTAGTTTCGTTTTTACAACGTACACATGTGTTTTCGTTTCTATATTCATTCCGTAATATTTACCATCGCTTAAATAGTCACCAAACGAACACTTGTACATGGGTTAGGCCTAGTACATGTAAGTCTTGTTTATGATATATGTATGTATTGCTAACGATAGCAATACATGTGATTAAATGCATACTTGTTTTTATTTTGTTTTGCTTGTGGTACAATGATTATAAAGTTTACAGAACGGAGACGACATGTACACAACTACCACAGTTGGTCATGGTAAAAAAAACAACATCTGTTTAATTTCAACCACGAATAATTCGAAGTCTCGATGTTTCGAAGTTTTTCTGACGGTCCCTTGAACTTCGATACATCGAGGTTTGACTGTATGTGACTGCTAGTGCTAGTGGTCAATGTGCTCAACATTCTTCTATTTACCCTCCACTTCTTTCAGTTTAGAGGTGGATGGATGATGGTAGATCAGACACCTTAACCACTCAGTCATTTTTAAGTGGGCCCTTAAAATGTAAACCAGAACAACCCAGTATGGATTGCAAATGTGTTACACATTCTGCAGGTCCAGACTAGATTTGACCAGAGTTGTGTCCCAGACCAAGACAGTGTGTGATTTATAGATTTAGTTTGTGACTACATATCATAAGGGTCAGAGGTTCACTGAGCTGAACAATCCTTTCTTCTATGTAGACAGACTTTTAGTCTGTAGGAGTGCTACCTCTGTGGTCCCATGTAGGAGATATTGTGGCCTATTGAGCATGTAAAATAAACATGTTTGTCTTCACACCAGTGCTGACTGTGCTGGCTGTACCAGGGCGAGTTGATGAAGAGCCTTACATAGGTAACCCTGTACTCTACACCAATATATATATATAGCAGCTAACGTATGTCTATACATCTTATCACAGCCAGTGCAAAACTCTTCTTACTAATGGAAATTTTCTTTGTGGAGTGTTTAAATATATTGTAATAGAGTATATCAAAACACATTAATGCTGGCACATTCTCAACATCTGACCCACTCAACATTGTGTTGGGGATGGGTCGATGTGTTAGAAATCCACCCTATAGCAATTCATTGCTCTAAATTTCAGCAACCCTCAATCATGGCCCCTAAGCAACCCTCAGCAACCCTCATTGCCTCTCACTGGTTTCCCTGTTGATGAGATGATTTACTGTTGTGGAAAGAACATATGTTTTCAGGGATACCATAGCTAATGATACTGTGCACTTTTTAAAATGTCTATTGCCATGGAAGAGAAAAAGAGGCTTCTGATTGATGGACACTTAGATATCATCCAATTGTGATAAAAACTGGTATGTTGGGTTTGGATGATGCCCTTTTTTTGGGGTGAGGGATGCTAAACACAAAATGACTGCACATGCATTTGGAGACCTCCATTATAAGTAGTACTTGTTATGATTTGCTGTTGCATTTACATTCAGGACAAAGAAATTTGTTTTTGTTTGTTAATAGAATAGGACATACATTTAATTAAAGCTATTAAACTAAAGTACATATCAAACAAAATTAAAGTTTTAGTGGTGAACTAGTCTAAGCTATAAGACTAAGTCTTAGAGAAATATACTTAAATCAAGTGAAGTTATGCTATATCTTTTACTTTGACCATCAATATCAGTGTCAGATTATGATGAGGCATATTACAATCACATTGCATGAGGAATTTAAACCTTATTTTATGACTGAAGGCATCACATAGTGTGTAGCGTAAGAAAACTACAAAAAACACCTAGAAGATAATAGAAAGCTTTGGAAACTGGAGGCAAAGATTCATTGTCTGGCTCTTAAGTTAGACAAGTAAAGGTCACTCTTTGAAGGAATTCAATAGATAAGTTATCTTTAAGATGTTGTTTACACAGAGGCACATAGACTGATAATTTGGTTAAGTAACTTCATAAACATGTTGCTTTTAAAAATTTACTTTTATTATGACAGCATGGCAGAACTATGTTTAGAGCAAACATTTGCTCTGGTCACATGACAGACCTTTGTAATGGTCACATTACAGACCTATGCAATGGTAACATTACAAACCTTTGCAATGGTCACATGACAGACCTTTGCAATGGTCACATGACATATCTTTGCAATGGCCACATGATAGACCTTTGCAATGGTCACATGACATATCTTTGCAATGGTCAAATAGCAGACCTTTGCAATGGTCACATGAAAAATCTTTGTAATGGTCACATGACAGACCTTTGCAATGGTCACATGACCAACCTTTGCAACAGCCACATGACACTCCTTTTCAATGGTCACATGACAGGCCTTTGCAATAGTCACATAACATATCTTTGCAATGGTCACATGAAATATCTTTGTAATGGTCAAATGGCAGACCTATGCAATGGTCACATGACCAACCTTTGCGATGGCCACATGACAGACCTTTTCAATGGTCACATGACATACCTTTGAAATGGTCACATGACATATCTTTGCAATGGTCACATGACAGACCTTTGCAATGGTCACATGACACATCTTTGCAATGGTCACATGACAGACCTTTGCAATGGCCACATGACATATCTTTGCAATGGCCACCTGACATATCTTTGCAATTGTCACATGACATGTCTTTGCAATGGCCACATGGTAGACATTTGCGATGATCACATGATAAACCTTTGCAATGGTCACATGACATATCTTTCTAATGGCCACATGGCAGACCTTTGCTATGGTCACATAATAGACTTTTGCAATGGTCACATGATAGACCTTCGCAATGGTCTTATGATAGACCTTTGCAATGGTCACATGACATATCTTTGTAATGGCCACATGGCAGACCTTCGCTTTGGTCACATGACAGACCTTTGCAATGGCCACATGACAGGTCTTTGATTTAGAGGCAATATGACATACCTGTTTGCTGTAATGACATTACAAATGTTTTTGGATGAATGATTGCTTTGGAGAGACAGAATAGTTGTGGATTAGGAAGGGATTAATATCTTGCTTTTGTTTTAATGTTAGATATTGTCTGTGGTGCTATGCTGACACCTTCCATTTTGTCTGACTGAAGGGATGTGGACGTATCACATTGCACTCTAACAGTTGATAGACGACACTGTATCAATTCTGTAGTTGTGAGGACCTCTGAGAATTATTTACTTTCAATACCAGAAAATTAGTATATTTGTCCTGTGAGACTGAACTTCATCAATCCTAGACTGCATCCAATCTGTATCGCTTCTCTGCTGATATCTCTGAGGAAGTGTTCTCACTGTTAGGGATGTCAATACTACACTATAAGACACACTTCAAGATAAACAAGCAAGGCTTGTTTTCTACCCAATGTCATTATCGCAACAATTCAGTTTTGATTTGTCTTTATAAAAATCTGTACTTTTTATCAATAAGCTGTGAAATTGCCTGAGTTATATTGCTGTTTTAAATACTAATAAATTATGTATTCATAAAATATATTATTTAGTAGTATATGGATATCCCAGCAGGGATTATTACCAAGACCATTTTGAGAGGTATTATTCTGTACTTTTGTAGCCAGCTGATTCCTTCCTGAATATATGAATATGAAAAACCATACAGAAGATATATTGTGTGCAATGTGTGCAAATGCATTTAACAACTACTCCAACAAAGTCCAGGGCATTTCTTAAAATTTTGAAATATAAACTCATTTTGATAAATGGCATTAAATAGTCTATGCACAATTTGCTAAAAGTTTAATATATATTAAGTCCTGTCATTATTCAAATAAGTTAATAAGACATCAAAAATCTGTAACATTTGGATGACAAATGTTATATGGGTAATACAGCCTCTATGCCTATAAAGTAGGTAGACTTTAAAAGAGATGTATGTGCGTGAGGAATATTTTAGAAAGTACAGCTTTGATTAAAACAAAAATAGGATAAACAAGATGATGATTTATTTCCAAAACTTCCGTCAATATAGTAAAGCGCTACTATGGATTTTTCCCAGCTATTTATATTGTTTTTGTTTAAAATTATTGATTTTTAACAAATTCTACAGAATTTGCAACTTAAATTTTAAGTAAAAGCCAGGGATTTTCTTTGAACTATTTGCCCATCAAGAGATAATGGTTTTTGACATTGATATATAAATGGTCTGAAGCAAAAACTTGACGTAGCCTTAGAGTTTCAGGTTTTGACAGAATGAATTTATTGAGCAGAGTAGATCATACAAATAATATATTACTGTTTGTGAAATACTTATGTTGGTTGATGAATTTCAGTGGATCAGCTTGTGACATTGTGGGTGAATAAATGTTTAAAGAAATAACTCCAAAGGAAAACTGATGGTTTCAAAAACTTATTATAGTTTCTTCCATTTAGAGGGTGAAATCCATGTCGTCATTTCAATATTGTATATTGTTTTAGGGTTTTCACCACTAACTTTCATGTAGCAGTACACATCCACGATAACCCATATTCAGAGTGTGTAGTCGGTCATAGTTTTAGGTCCAAAATTTTCACAAACTTGGACCTAATACTAGAAAATTAAATGAAATGTTTACATATAATTCAACAGATTCTTATCATGTCACAGATCAAAATTTCATGAATCAGTCAATGACCCTCAAAATTACGAAAATAACTCGCTATGTAAGTAGCAGAGGTAATTTAGCCTACTTGAAAAACAATTGCAAATACTTTGCAACCGTCAACATGGGCCTTAAACTCTCAATCTGTAGGTGAAGGGCTAGTTATTTAAAATGTCAGGCAAAGCTCAGCTTCAAAATTGTTCCTTTATCAAATTTCAGAAGAAAAAGTTATATTCACAATCCTTTAATCTTAGAATTAATCTAAATGACATGCTAAGAAGAGTTAGGTTATATATTCTAATGCAGGAGAAACAGGATAGTCTTTGCTGATGTGTTTATTTTCTAATTACAGTCAAACCTGCTCTAACGACCACCTGTATATAACAACCGCCTGTCTATAACGACCGGTTTTTAGACTCACTGTGCATTTTTACTATATAATGGCACTGTGCATAATGACCACCTGTCTAATGTGGCTAACGACCTGTCGTTTTAGCCCCGTCAAAGTTGTATAACGACCGGTCGCTGAGATCGACTTTTCGAGTACCGAGTACAGTGTGTGTGTGTAGTAGCGTCCCTTCGACCTACTTCCGGTAATTAACTCCCTTTGTAAAAAGCCCAAATTATGAATTGTTTATACAGTACTGTTTGGTTTATAACCTAGCGGTCGTAACATTTGAGATACAAATATGGTTTCCTACTTAAGGATGGAAGTTTTAACGACCGTTTATGCCTATCAAAGACTGAAATTATGTTTTGTCGCGAATGCCATGTGCACGAAAAATCACTCGTAAAGCGTGATTTTGAAGCCACAACTCGGATGATACGGTAGGCAAAATAAAACATACCGATTTATTTAACATGTTCCGTTATTCATTGTCGATATTGAGCACGGTTTTATTATTAAGAAATGGCCTGTACTTAAGCTACAGTGCCGTGCCAAAAGTATTTGGTCACAATGGCGGCGTGTTAACGTCGTGTCAATAACATCGCTGAAAATGGCCTTGGCATTCATTGTAAACGTCACTGATGATGACGTCATCATTTTTAGGTTTGCGTATGACGTCATGTTACGTCACACAATTTTTGTGTTGTCGTCTGCTTTCTGTTTTTTCCCGTGGACGTGTATTGCCAAGATGGGCCGAAAAGGAAAAGAACTATCAATGGGCGTTAAAAATATGATCGTAGGGATGTTTAGGAGTGGATATTCACGACGAAAGATAGGTATGATGTTAAAAATACCGAAGTCCACAGTTATTGACATTGTTAACAAATTTTGTACATGTGGTTCAGTGGAAAACAGGCCGAGAAGCGGACGACCAAAGTTAGTGAATTTGCGGGATTATGTATTTCTAATTAGGCCTATAAATTTACGTTCTTCTTTACGATTAGAGTCGGTCGGATTATCGCCCGATGTAACCCGGGTATTCTCGATGTGTTTATAAATAAAATACAGACCCATTTCTTGGTAGAAATGTTACTGAAAGTTAATATGTGTACATGCATTGTGATTTTAATAGTTTTGAAGCTGTATATTGTGAGAAAACGCCTCCAAATCGATCTTTCATGTTCCGATATTAATCCGTCAAAACTGGTTACAAGGCAACATTACATAACGTTACAACTTGCCAGCGAGAATGTGTTGTAAAAAAATATTACACGCATACATTGTCTGAAAATAATCGTTCACAGATAATCCCAGGCCATGTGAAGTCAGTAATTAGGTAATGATTATGTTCATAGCTGAAAAAAATCTACTATGTATCAAAACGAGTTGATTTTGTTATAGGCCCTAATCGAAACTTCGGATTGCATTGAAATAAAACGAACACAAATCACGGAAATATATTGACACAATTATTTCTTAAATAATGCATGGCAATAAATATATAAACATCCAGTAGCAGGTCTGTTTTGTATTAATACAATTCTGTTTTATTTACTGGCTCGTTGGTTGGCATGAAAGCCCCAACCTGTCTATAAAGGCAACCTGTCTATAGTGACCATTTTTCTGTCTCCCCTTCAGTGGTCATTATAGACAGGTTTGACTGTAAAAAGATTCATCGTGCATGTATCCTTATTGGTCTGGATAGTGTACAACAGGTTTTTGTATGATATACAGTATGGCTGTCATGAAAACTGCTGGGAAATCTGTTGGAAAATGACATCTAATGATTTCCTTGTCTTTAGTTTTAATGTTCTTCATTTATAGATCATAAAGATGAAAAGAGGTGTTTTTTTTGTATTTGTGTGTGCATTGTAAGTCTCAAGTCTCAAGTCTGAGACAATTGTCTGGGCTTATTTACTGGCATGAATTTAATAATACACTATACGATTTGAAATGCACAGTATGCTGGTTTATCAATCTTTATCATAGCAAAAATGATCTTGTCTTGTAATTTTTTATGAATGCTATAAGTATAAAACTACAGATAAATTACCTTGTGCCAGGCTGATCCTGTGAAGATCATACTATATATATATATGCCTTTGGATTCTGCTGTTATAAGTATACCATAAGTGAGATTAATGACTAGCAATTGGTGAAGTCTTACTGTGAAAACCTTAGTGTATTAGAGCCTGCTATCGATGTCTACAATCACAAGAACAAGACGTTATACATGAATTAATCATGTGACGATTGTGTAAGTCTAGAGATAATAGCATTCCACCCTGTTGATAGTCAATGTTTGGTATCTCCCATAGAGATCTCTCTTATCTCAGCAAACTTTCATCCAAATCATTCTCGTGTATTCTAGAATGTTTTTCATCCATGTAATTGGTACAGATCAAATTGTCTTATTGTAACAAATAGATCTTGATGATGCAGTATACTGATGTTCATCTGAATGCTGAATAGAAATGATATCTGTAGGATCCCTGTTATTCATCTGATGAAAGTGCAGACGACAGTGCTGAGAAAGTGAACCTAGAAAACCAGGAAGTCTCGACCTGGTCGACATATTACACGTCTATAAATAGCATGACAGAAAGGGACTAATTAACAAAAGACTTCCAAATTGATGAACTTCATGCATTGCAAAAATGTATCTAATAGAATAGACTGAAACAGGAAAACGGATAATGCATGAATGCTGTAAATTAGCTGTGTTGAATATTTAACCAATCATTGGCTGGTGTTTTTTGCTGTTTAAAATGTTCTTGTAATAAATTGGGGGTGGGCATGTTGTGTTTTCTATTTCTGTCCTGTCGTATTCCATCCCATATCCCATGGGGTTTGATTCAACATAGCTTTTATTGAGTGTAGTCAGTTAGAGGTGTGAGAGTTGGGGGAAAACTCTGGCTGTTTTGTACCTTTAAGGGATTCAACCCTTGAGATAATCCTTGTGTTGAGATCATTGATATCATTATCACAAATCACTTACTTTATCTATTGTTTTATCATTTATAGTATCACCTCCTAAATATACAAAAATATCCATATTGCTTACAAGGGGTTGCAAATTTGGTATAAATATACTACATACCCTACAACTATGGGTATCAAGCTCAAAACCCATGTTGAACATATGTCAGTTACCGACTCAGCTGGGCTATGATGTTTCTCCAGGTACTCTGGCTTTCCTCAATTCTTGGCACAATATCCTTAAAATAATGACCTTGGAGATTAATAGGATACAAAACAAAAGCATACCAAACCATTACTAAAACTAAGATAGAACTCTGTTATTTAGCCTAATTTATACATGTCTTGTAAAAATGTACTACAATATAGGATAGATCTGACATAACCAGCTGATGGCCTACTGAGGCAGTATAATCCTGGTATAAAACTGTATAATGTGTAATATTAATGTAAATGGTAGCACTATCGGAATTTTATTACAATAAAATCATGGCCTTTTGTAACATTTTGCATTCATTGCTATATATACCGAGCCTTTCTCTATAGCCGTATTAATACATCACATGACCAACCTAAACGCTTGTATCGATGATCCATATCATTTTCCCCCAATCTCCTGGCATTTGTCTGGTGTTTGTAATTATTTATACTTCTATTCCTGCCAAAAATGTATTATTTTTATAAGTAGGATATCGAAGAATAAATATTTCTCACATGAAAAATCATGAGGTCTATATTTTCTAATATTTTATATAAATTGGCCTATTTAGTTGAGATCAATTCTTTCTGAAATTTGCATGGAATATATAATTTATGGTTTTTGTTTCAGCTATAAATCATGACTTTGTAGATCAATCATCATTCATATTCTCAAAGATTAAAATTCTTATATCTTTTGATTTATTTATAGCATATTGTGGACAAACTCAATGAGACTTGCTCAAATGAATATCTAATGATTAAGTGTGCATTTAACTGTTAGAGGCAGGGACATTTTTTACTATATTATAACTGTAAAAAAAAAATTGATTTTTCAGAAGAGTTGTTTTTGTGTTACCCGTATAAAAAGCTGATTTTATATTAAATTTTATGTGCAAAGATAACAGAAATTAAGCATATTTGATGCAAAGATGTGCTTCACACCATTGTTCATGTAAGACTAAGTCAACTCTTGTATAATGAGTTTTAGCGAAAAGCCAATATATTTTGATTATTGAAAATTGCATAGAGTTTTAATAGGGTTTCTTGAATGTGTCTTTTGGGAGAATTCAATTACCATTACAGTTCTCGCCGGCAATTTCCTGAATATCATTGCATGTGATTTCAGGTGTTGTAAAGGAAATTGTTGATACGGTAAAGTGAAAATACTGCCATAAAACTATAGACTCAACATAAACCATTAAACTGTAGACTCAACATTTTATAAAGGCTTGTCTGTAATTGTAAAGGAACCTTCAGATCTCAGAATTAATTCTCGCTACAAAACAGAAGGTTTCATCCTCAAATTACCATATGTCAATTAACAGGCTTTGTTTTATCGTCTACACATTGTAATGTACAAAATTAAAGGTCTTTGGTCACGCAGTTGAAGCTGTCATAAAATCCAGTCACACTACCTTTACTTCCAGGATCTGCTCCAAGTTGAAGAATTTTATGATGAAGATTGCATAATTCTGAAAATTACCGCTTTTATTGTAGTTGTGATTTAAAGGATGTTGTGAGAATCAACTCTAAAATTTCTGCTCTGCAAAAACAAACTTTGACCTCTTTTCATCTGGTCGCCTTGATTCTGCTAAATTCATGACAATATTTCCGGTTTCCTCTCAGTGAAAACATCTTTTTTCTATCATTTTCTCTTTATTCAAAAACGATCTTTTAAAAGTCCTGACATTTTTTTTAGAAGATGATCCAAAGATAATCTTTAGGGGATTCTAGGTTTTGAATTTCTATTTTGATTGTAAGCCTTTACCCAAGGATTATGTTCTGTCGATACATTTTATTTCATAAATGAGAACATGAAGCTGAAAATGTCATTTCACATGGCTTATTTAGAGTTTTTAAAGATGACAGCCTATGATTATAATAGTTTGGATGGTTTAGGTTAGGTAATTCAGACTAGTGGTGAATATCCACATTAAGCATGCAAATCATTGCATAAACTTGTAATGTTGTGTAATAAACATAAAGATCTAATTATGAGGTATTCATCAAGCATCCAATATCACAACATATAACCTTTTTTTGTTGTTATGGACTTTGATATATATAGAAACTGCCTTCCAACCTGCTATGATTTTCAGTATTCCAGAATTAAGAAATACATTCTGTTGGGTGTCTATTTTGACATTTGAGAATAAATCAACAAGTTTTATATCTCATCTGAAGCAAAAATCAATATGGCAGACATAATTATATTTACACAACTTTAATAAAATTTGATGTGATAAATAAATCATGTAAAACAGAAGTCAATAACTCAGGGACTTAATATAACCAGGCAGGGATTAGAATACCTCAGAGGTAGTAATGTACTCACACAGGTCTAGGTTCTGATGGAGTATAGAATCTCTCAATAAACCCTAAATCTATGAAATACTAGGACATATTGTCACATATAAGAATTAAATCATTACCAATTCAAGGTCTTCCAAATGAGATAGGGGAGAAGTTTTTTTTATGTCCTATTAATAGTCTAGAGTATGGTGGCTGATATCAAGTGAAGAGTGACATTGAAACAATGTGCTGTAACAATGCATCACGCAAAGAGTGACAATACTTTCAAACTTGCTTCCTAGAGATTAAGGGCTAAAGGTTATTTGTCAGGACACCTTAACCACTCAGCCACCGTTGCCTAGGTACAAGAGGGAAGAAGTACATTAAACATCCTCCATCTATATGAGATCCAACCTCTCTCCATTATTGGACAGTAGAGGAGAGAAGAATTACATCACACAACCTAATACGACATGGAGCACCCTACTGACAATATCTTGGAGATTAAACACTTGAAGCATACTGCAGCAAACATTTTGACAAAATCTAGGAATCTATAAGAAAGCGCGTCAGTGAGTATTGATCTATGTCAGAATGAGAAATAGTTTGTCTTGTGCCAATGTTTAGCTCTGACACTAAGTGACTTCTGTATGTGTATTTTTGGTGCCATGATCAGATTAGCTTCTTTAATCATGATTTTTTACCCAATTTTTACATGTATAAGAGCTGTTACAGATTGGCATCTGAGAAATGGTTCTCTAATATCTAAAGCTGAATACAACAGAGTGATTCTGATCGCTATAGCTCACACCAGATTTGTGTATTATAAAAGCCTTACGGCTCCTAGATGCGTATGACATGCACGTGTGCATTCAACGGAAATGAGAGATAATTGTTGATTTGAGGCTCACAAATTTCATGTTGATGTAATAGATAATGATATTTGATAATATTAAGGAGAAGGAGGCTTTCATATTTTTTTCCCAAGCAGATCAAGGGTTCCTAAATGTTGAAGTCGAAAGCCAATCCATCAAATATTTGATCAAGTAATAACAGCCAATAGCATCAGAATTTTATTATTTAGTCACTTTAAATTGATAGAATTACCAGTAAAACTAACAGCTAATTCAGTAGTTAAACTGGCCAAATCATCTGTAACAATTATCAAGCCTCTCTGGTCATAACTAATTGACTGATCCCCAGGCAGTATAATGTAGCCACGTTCCTGCCCGCACATTCACAGGTTTCCATTCAATGTTGGAGCAAATGTCGTAGCATACACGGTACTAAATGTAAAGTCATGTGCCTGGGCAGTTTAATGGACAGTTTGAGAACCCTCATTTACATGTGGTAACTTATCAAATTAGTTGTTAACCTATGAAATTACATGTGACTAGTAGCTGATCAAATAGTATATATGTTATAACTAATATTTTTTTTATGATCAAACTGCAGTAAAACATATCGATAAAGACATGATAAAGGACAAAGAAATAATGGTTCCGATAGAGTTACAACTAGCTGTTACGTGACCCCAAGAAAGTGATCTCAGTACCTTATTTCCAGTGTTTTTCTGCTGCGGCTTATATGTGAATAAAACAGAAAAATGAGACTTTTGAAAAAGATTTCAAAAATCACATAAAGGTTGAAGAGGGGCAAGTAAAACAACATGATAATGGACTAGTAGCTAAAACATGTCATTTGATTGAGCAATATAATACAGGTTGATCAATATTGTTATCGGATCAGAGAAATGTTGTTAGCTGATGAATTGATAACATTAACTTAATTATCATATTATGAATGCAAGCTCGGAGCATGAAATTGAACATTTGTATCAAATTGGTCATGTACTATTTACTTATAAAATTAATAATCTATGATAGATCATAAAAATTTCAGTATGTAGTTAAGCCACTAATATATTTTTTTGTATTATGTGAATTTGTATACTCATAAAATATATCTTTGAAATTGTAATGAGATATATTCCTCGTGGACTTAGCTCAAAGCCCAACGAGGCCATGGTTGCCAAGTGAATAAGATACCCTTACAATAATTAGCATACTTAAGTACTCCAGCTCAGATTGCTAGTTTGAATCCAATGTGGGGCATTTGAGTCAGCTGCTACTGACTTACCTAATTCTGATCAATGGTTTTTTCTGGGGGTACTCTGGCTTTCCTCCACCATCCAAACCTGGCATATCCTTAAAGAATCCTGGCTGTAAAAAGGACATAGTCGTAAAATCGGTAAAATAAAAAAAAAGTTGAACTACAACCTAATGTTGCACTTGGGTCATAGATTTTTCTCATGGAAATCTACTTACCTGTTTCCTCAGGGCAGGCACCAATATTCTTAAATAATTAAAGTTGCTTAGAAACGATAAAAAGAGAAACAAACATTATGGTCACTCAATGGACAAAGAGAGAAAATTGTCTTTAATTAATAGCCATGGAAGAGTTCTTTATACACAGCTTAAATTATGATGAAATTGAAAATTTGGGACTCTAAGAGTGTGGTCTTATAAAGCAGTGGTGGCTGCTATAACAGGTTTTACTGTCAATATTGGAGGAAATATTATACTTTGCAAACACGATACCATTTTGAAAGTCGTGCCTCCTTTTACAACAAGTCAGAGTATTGATCGTGGCAGTCTAGAAATGTTACCGAATCAGTTCAAGGCTCTACAAAGATTTCCTTCTGTAAAATTAATCTCCCCCCCTCAGTCGACATTGGAGCAACTACAGTCAGTGATAAGGATTCTAATTTAACTGTTGACAACTTGGATATTGGTATCAATTTGAATTACCACCAAGTCATGGAACACGTGGCATTTACTTTACAAGATCAGGGTTTCTTCTGAAATCTTTTAACAGTATATATCGCAAACCCACAAATGAAAGTATTTCCTTTCCTGTGAATTTTTGGATTTCTATCATAGCACTA
Source organism: Argopecten irradians (assembly GCF_041381155.1). Classification (NCBI taxonomy): domain Eukaryota; kingdom Metazoa; phylum Mollusca; class Bivalvia; order Pectinida; family Pectinidae; genus Argopecten; species Argopecten irradians. The sequence goes on along the minus strand of NC_091134.1, from coordinate 45,493,066 downwards.
TCATTTTTTTTCTTCGGAGGGAATAACTTGATTAGTGTAATTACTTGAAGAGATTTGCAGTTGATGCTGAGAATACACCTTGTGGTGGTAGCATGTCACATCAAGCAGAGCTAATAGTTGAGAATAACTATTTCAGCCCAATGCTTGGCCGACCAATTTTCTTCAGCTTAGATACCCCACATACAGAATTTTCATGATCGATACCAACGTTTTGTATTCCGTTAAGGACATTTTCCAACAGCAATTTTGTACTATCAATATTCATTTTCTGTGCTTTTCTGAAAAATTTGTGAATTTATGTTGCTATTTCTAGAGCAACCTGATTAAGTATCTTGTTCTATAGTGTACAGAATAGATCAAGTGTTTCCAAGATAAAGTTTCAAATATGACATATTGTACACTTATATATAAAAGATACCATATTGAAATTTTGCATTAATTAGAACCTTTTGATATTGCACTGGAGAATTGCATTAATCAGGACCATTTGATATAGTCCCAGAGAATTGAAGATTTGACTGACAATTACATGAATTTCTTTCAGAGAAAGGTCCCAAGGGGAAGCACAGGGTAGAGCCACTGGGGTTTTATGTAAAGAAAGGGAAGGTGGATGGCGGAGTAGAGAGACCACAAGGTACTACAGGCATGGCTTCTTGGTCGTAATGCATGTCATACCTAACACACTAGGGCATGTAGCAATTCACTCACACCTCAAGCATGACATTTATTGTCCGTATAGTTTCATCTCACTTATCTATTTGTAATAAATTTTTTAACTTAAGTTAGATGACTGTTTTGAGAAAACGTCTGTCAACTTGTTGTAATGACATTGTAGCTATATGTTGATTTTTGTTAATTGTTCATCCATGAAAACACATTTGGACTCTTCTAAAACAAAGATGGATCAGTTCATTATAAAAACCAAGGATATTTGAGTTTTGTGATGTTTGGTGTATGGATGCAAGCACAGAAATATTATAAGCTTTCACATTTTGCTTCATGTCTTTGTAAATATCAAGGTCTTGTTGTATTGACATTCTGTGACATTCTAGACATTTACTTGATAGCTGTCTCCCAGATACACCTTTTTCAAGTACAGTTTTGATGTTCATTTTGAAAGTAACCGTGCCTGACTTTAAGCCGTGTAGTAAACTCTAGTCTAGTACATATTGTTTGAGATTAGTAGGGCAAATGGAAGCCAAATTAAGGTTCCTAGTCAGTGTTTTTTCTCCAAGAACTGTTTCCTGGCAGTCATCCATAAATGACCCAAGGACATGAAACACAAATCCCTATCAAAATTAAGCTTTGTTCTACATATACCAATAGTGGTTTGACTGATGCAAAAAAAACCAAAAAAACAAAACAACAACTCAGAAACAATTACAGATGAATCAAAGTTGGTGCACCCAGATAGTAAAACTATACTAGTTTTTCAAGCAAAATTTTCTTTGATATAAAGTGAAAATTATAATGGTTCAGACAAACAGTTAACACAATATTTCTAGCTAAGTAAATTCTAAAAACTAAACAGTGACTCACCTATAGTTCTAATTAATAACATGCACTGTCATATAAATGGTAACTTACAATTGTTCAATTGGAAATTTAGCAACCTTTTTGACCTTTATATAGCATGCAGGACAAACTAAAGCAATAAACTGAAGAAAAACAAACAGCCTATTATATATTGGCCACTAAATTGTCCAAGGTCAGATTTTAATTATGACAATGAACTTAGGTCACCATATAGTCGTCTCCATTAAATTATTGTGCTCCCCGTAGAATATCATCTGAAGTGTCCATCTGACACAGTTTTCACTTTAACATGAGCCTTAACATAATTTTCATCCATGACAGTTGACTTATAGCTACTTCAAATCAAAGTCAGGAATGACACTCGTTTTAGTACGGCCCCATTCACAGAAACTGATGTCAATACTAAACCTGTGATTAGCTGACAACTGAACTGATCAGAGAAATTAAACCTGCCGTGTTAGCGATGCTGATTTTCTATATCGCTGAATTACTGCGTGCTTACTGATCCTACAGTAGATTGACTGGATCATGTGTGAACAAATTGGCATCATTAGTAGAAATAATGAATGGCAATTACGGCTTTAGTGACACAGCAATATATAGCATATCAGAATTACCGATGGGAAAAAACCGCTATAATAAAATCAAGTGTTCCGTGTAGAAAATCAGGAAAAGATTTATGTTGTTGAAGGGATAAACTTTGCGGATTTTTCACCGACATATATGAGATGCCACAGAAATCAAATTTCAGAGATGGGGAATACTTTAAATTGCAGGAAAGTTATCACCGTATTTGCCCAAATTTACGCCTCTTTGCCTGTTACGCATACTTTTCTACTTTCTTTGAAGGTTTTCTTTTCATTCTGAATTTCTTATCAAATAAATCATAGATCATTTTAATAACATTAATGATATTACAATGGAAATATTTAGTTTCAAAACATTTGAATTATAACTTATTGACAACATTTTTCACCTATTGCTTTTTTCAGCCATCTTGAAACTCATTTTTAGGCTCCATGGTTCTATACTTTCTAGGATAATAACTGTGTATATGATCTGAAGTGTTTATAAATCTGTTCTGTCAGCATTGAGCCAGCTGTGTGCACCTGTATAAATATTGTGTGTAAGTTGTTTATTACATATAGCTTAAAACTCCTTGTCCAATTATTAGTCCTTGTATCCAGTTTCATAACAGTAAAGAGATTAAAGCTTAGACGATCTATTCTAGTCCTTAGAATGGAGAACAGTTCAAATGTACTCTTTACTTATAAAAAATCTTCACCATCATTTGACTTACTGCATGTCTCCATGTTTTTATTGTTTGTGATGGCATGTTGGCATTAAGAACAATGAATATTATTCACACCATTTATCATAAAAACTACAGTGGATTTTTTTTTCAAATGTCAGTAGCCAGTTTCCTATAATGGTACCAGCCTGACAAATGTCTGCTGTATCATAATGGCAGCTTCTGATAAAAAAGACAAGATAACCAAACAATTGCCTCCTGGAGACAAATTGTACTGTATCCATATAATACCATTTTGATCAAGTTTAATGCCAAGGTTTTTTATTTGTCTTAATAGATGTTTTATATTTTCATTTGCTGGTAAGGTCAATAATGGTGACCAAACTCTACTGATAGGATAATTTAAGTCCTAAAATACTCTTGTCATGTGACTTAGTCAATGAAACTAGTGGTTGCAGAACAAACTCCTCATGAATATGAATTTAATTAGAGATTTTGAAATGAATTTTTCCATAAAACAATGAAAACAATCTACTTGAATAATGTTTTAAGGAAGTCGATTGACCATTTTTTTTCACTTTTTAAAAAGCAAATTATCTTTTGAACACCCACAAGATTGTAGAAGTAAATGGTAGACAGTTTTGGGGAGATTTCTATGATATCTTTTCTAAAATAAGGCCTTAAAGAGCTTATCGGCACAACGTTAATTTGGAGGTTGAGTTTACTTATACATGTATATATACTTGAACTACCAAGGATACAAATCTTTCCTTAATTAAAACACGAAACTTAGATTAAGGATTATTAAAGACTATACATCAAATTTGATGGGTGTATGTAATGTTCTGCCAAGTATCACTCTTGTTAATTAAAACTTACAACAATTCTCCAACTTGATTTACTGATAAAGCCTCATTTATATAGGCCTGAATTCAGAGTGTAGCCATTTATATAGGCCTGAATTCAGTGTAGCCATTTGCAGACGGAAGCTGATTGGACCACTAATCCAAAAGTACTGTAAGGAATTCTCAGAGGAATGTCATTGAAATTACCCTTCTCATTGCCTTCGGAGATAATGGCTGCTGTTTATCCGTGTACATCTATATGTTGCGGAAATTCGACTAAGTGCAGTCATTTCCTGGCAGTAAAGTTCCCGGTATTAACATCTTTAAGGCTAAAATGCAATGTCCCATTTATATGCCTACTTAAACGTTCTATATACTCAGCAGTTTACTTACTGAACGTTGTAAAGAAGTCAACAAACTTCTATATTTTTTTATATAATGTCACAGGGCCAAAAGAATTTTCTCTTCAAGCTAACATGAGAGAAATTGTTCTTAAAGTATTGTATGAGAGCTTCCATGCCTCCATTAAGCTTTTAACAACAAACTTTTTCTGACATTTCTCAACAAAGTTCTTCACCTCTTCGTCATGATTTTGAGAACAATGTGTCACAAGTGGTAGTTTCTACATGTAATTATTGACCATATTATGGTAATCTGTCTGCAACCAAAAGGCAATATTTCAATTCTACTATAAATTTCCTGTTTGATCTAATTGTTAAACCAGATGGGTAATATCAAGCTATGAACTCCAATCTGGTCAAGCATATGGATATTTTACGTTTCCGCCACGTCACTAACAATATCTACAATGTATACTTACATATATACATAACGGTCAAATAATTTAAAAAGTTGTTTTTAAGTTGTGCGGTCTTTGAAATCCAATAGTATTATCAGGTTTACAAAATAGCATGTATTGAAAAATGTCATCGCATAGTTTTCATTTGTTCGCTTGTTTCAAACCGTTTTGTTTGAAGTCTATTCAGAAGCAGATGCTATGGCTGTTCCGTTTATTGAACGGGAAATTCAAAAGATATATGTATTAAGTTTTCATTTTGAATGATCGTAATGGAAATATAAGTAATAAACTGTTAGGGCGCTATGAATTAATATTTATCTTTCTGACGGATGGGCTTCATATCAACTGTATGTCCAATCTGGTAACAGTTTATTGCTTAAATATGTATAGCTAATCGCTTTGTGATATGGCTGTGTCATCAGTAAACAAGCGTCCTTATAACATGATCAAGCACAAACGTCATGGACACTTTCTTCAGAAAATGTACTCACTGGGGATTGCTTTTCTTCTCCAAATGTCAAAGATCAAGGTCACTTTAACTAAAAATTGAAATTTGGTTTCCTCCTTTACAAAAATCTACTTCCTCCAATGCATGATTGTAAAGGGTTCTGTCCTTGACTGAGACACCATATAGTTTAAGTAGTAGTCTCTGCTCAGGGTCTAGCTCAGCTTAAAAAAGTGGGATATATGACTCAGGTTTGCATGTTGCCAGTAGAATGAGACCATATAGAGTGTGTTTGTTTTGTGTATTTGGCGGAATGCTTCAGTGAGGTAGCACTATAAAAAGGGCAAGAGTTTCACTATTACAAAGAAACATATAACACAAATATACTGCAGCCTCCCAGAACATGCAGATATCCACACACACAACACATTGCATGCAAGGGTGGAGGTCATCCTCAAATGAGCTTTATATCTATTAATAGGACCAGTCAACCAACCAACCACAAAACATTGTTAGTTCCTATATTTGTTACAAAGTTCTCAACAATGATCAACACTCTTGAAGCTTGATCAGCTCATTGGAAGCTGCACTTTTTGCCATGTTCTTCATTCAGTGATGCCTGCATACTTATTGTTTTAGTTAAACTCTGTTACATAGAAGATGAGGATTAAAAACACTCCCATGATTGAATTTGCTTTGTTGACCTTTTCACATATATGTTTGTCAAAGGTAAGTTTATCATCTATGGTGACACCAATATCCTTCTCCGAGTCAACAAATTTTAAAAATTGGGCATTTTCCTTCAGTCTGTATCCATATTTAGTTGTATTTGAATATCCTAATCGCATCATTTTACATTTGTCTGGGTGGAAGCAGAGTTTCCAAATATCTGACCATTGGCTTAATGAATATATATCATGTTGTAATATTTTGCAATCCTCTTCATTTTTTATTGATCTAAAAGCTTTCGTATCATCCGCATACAGATAGGTGTCTGTCCCAGTACTTGTTACATCGGGCATATCATTTATATAGAGAACAAAGAGAAGTGGTCCCAACACAGATCCTTGTGGTATCCCGCTTAAAACTGGATTCCACTCCGACGTTTTGCCATTCACTACAACTCTTTGTTTTCTTCCAAACAGAAAGGCTTGGATCCAGATTGAAAACTGACCACCGATGCCATATTTTGCGAGTTTATGTACTAGTCGGCCATGAGGTACTTTGTCGAAAGCCTTCATAAAGTCACAGTATATTATATCCACGCATGCTCCTTTATCCAAAATATCTGTCCATTTATCCATGACATTGATAAGTTGAAGAACCGTGGATCTACTGTCTATAAAAACCAAACTGAGCGTTACTAAATAGCTTATTTCTTTTCATGTGACTCATTATTTCATCCCTTATTATTGATTCTAATAATTTACAAACAACACTGGTCAGGCTTACTGGTCTGTAGTTTGAAGCCTCCTTCCGATCTCCTTTCTTAAATATTGCCGTTATATTAGCGCATTTCCAGTCCGCAGGTAATTTCCCAGTGTCGATTGATGTTTGAAATATTAATGTTAGAGGATGGCATATAATATCGCGTGTCTCTTTAAGAACTCTAGGATGGATCATATCCGGTCCAGGTGATTTTGAAATTTTCAACTTCATTAGCTTCTTCTGCACGACTTCTGGTGAAATATTTAGTTGAGTGATCGGTTCCACATCAATCTTTTCAATATCAGGTAGTGATTTATCTTTATCTTGGGTAAACACTGTCTGGAAAAAATTAGCTAGTACATTTGCTTTTTCATCATCTGTTGTAGTGATATCCTCTTTGTTATTATTTTTGTACAGATTTGAAATATTGGATTTAGTTGTTGTCTTAGATTTCGCGTATCTCCAGAACTTTTTAGGATTGTCCTTTACTTGTTGTGCTATTTGTTTCTCACGTAATTTTACCGCCTTCCTTGTGAGTGACCTTACTTGATTCCTTACTTTACAATATTCTGCGTAGACTTCTTGATCCCGAGTGGACATATATCTGTTCCATAATCTGGCCTTATTTTTGATTTTAGACAATGTCTTTTTATCTAGACAACTTTTGTGGTTACTTAATTTGCGCGATGGTTTTATTTGTTGTACTGGAACTGTGTCCCTGATTGAGTTTTCAAGTATCTCTTTAAATTTTGACCACAGCTGTTCCACATCATCTTTACAATCCAAAAAACTATTTTGCCAGTCTATGTTAAGTTTTCGGGACAGTTCTTGAAAATTTGCCTTTTCATATACATATCGCGTTTTCATATTATTTTCCATTTCCACACTGAAATTACAATGTATTCCGATGACTGAGTGATCACTTTTCCCTAAAGGAGGATCGAGTTACATAGAAGATGAGGATTAAAGGACGTTTAAAAATATTTTCTCAACAATCTTCAGAGGTTTAACAAACCTATACAACTACACATTGGCCCTATAAAGAACAACCGTGGCAGCAAAGGTTTTAATTTTCATTAAAAGTGACTTTGAGTTGTAAGTTCTCCCTGGGGTGGGGATATTCTCGGATGTTGTAACAGACACTGGTATAGAGATTTATAGAGACAGTCAGCTAAATAGGTGATATGCTGGAGTATGGGTGGTGTGTAACATCCTATCAAAGGTCACCTCTATTCTTATCGCATTCTGAGTGCATCAAGTTCTTTGCTTCTATCTTTAATTTGGTTTTATAGGCCCATGTCTTTTTTAAGGAAAACTAACCTCATTGCTGTCATTACCAGGTGGAGAAACTGTTTAAAAACTGTTCCATTATAGCCTGCTTTTAAATCTAAATTACATTAGAAAAAAACCATTGTAAAGGTCATTCTTTTCTATTGGAAAATAATTATGCTCAATAGAAAGAAATCTGTCTTGGTTTTTTTTTTTTTTAACTTTCACTAAAGGTTATTAAATATGCCAAACCGCATCCATGGTGAAAGGTTTTTTGAAGTGAGATAAGTCAACACTATCTATAAAGACCACCAAAAAGAGTCTTTATAGCCAAGTGGTCTTTATACACAGGTTAAATGGTGTTATATACTGGTCTTATTAAGCAGGTGATCTTATTACAGAGATGGTTGGTTCAGGCAGGTTTTATTTATTGAATCATTTATTCATTTGGAATATCAAGTAGTCATTGAGATCATTGAGACAACTTATAATTAGAAGTGAGTGATGGTTGAAGTATCAAGAGAAATGCCATCTAACTTATTTTTGGTTATGCAACAACTTCACTGAACTTCAGACAGGGCAGGCTTGTACACATAGGACTGAAGATTAAACAACCCCACAATGTTTGAATTGAAAATGACTTTTTCTTAGAAAATGACAGTTTTCAATGTTAATATACAACATAAAACTTTATCTAGCATTTTTTTGGTCCTAGGTTGGGATAAAAATTGCCATAATGGTAACAACATGATCAAACTATAGCCCACCAAAATGGTTATATAATATGGACACTGCATCAGAAGAGTTTGCATCTTGAGATTTGAGCTTTCTTAGAACATTGAACCCCTTAGCTCAGGCATCACTTAACCAATTCAAAGATGTGGTGTTCGGGTGAAAAAAGAAGTACAACGGTCTAAGTATTTTATTGTTTTCAACTCTAAAATGCAGACTGTAAAGTTCAGTGTCTGTGTCACTGAGGTTATTTAGCTAGCGTTTCTGTCATTAACTTGGTTTAGGACACGTACTGATGTAAAGTCTAGGTTCTGTTATGTCGCCAAGACTCCCTGGCTATCACCCGATGCTGCCATCTTTTTATCTATAGCGCCTTACCAGGAAATGGTTCCACGTTTAGATCTCCAGCAGCTTTATATCCTCAGGCAATAAAGAGTACACTTCACATCTCAGTGCTGTTCAGACTCAGTAAAATTGAGCTTTAAATGGTCAGTTTCAGTACAGACTTTAAGTGTAGACCTTTAGGACATGACAGCAGAATGGTTATTGGAACTGGAAATGTTGAGGTAATAATTGCAGTGCATACAGGTTACGGCTTTTTTGAGTGATATTAGTTTGAATGGTGTCTATCACAGACAAGTTACTACTCAGGAAGACCTTTCTCCACTACTAACTCACAGGATTTTACCGGTATTCCAGTTTTACTGCATCTCTTGATAAACATTGAAGAATCGTAACATTTTAATTTATTTCTGTTGCAATTGTCTGATAAAGATTTTAAAAGAACACCTTTACGTACCAGTCATTTTCCTTGCTCTATTTAAGCCCCCTCCTGTCACATTTGTTTTCCTTGGTAAGAGAGGGCACAGTGGTTCCTGATGTGTGTCTTATCCTGTAATGTCCTGTCTGCAGATTTAAAATTTCATATGGAAGCTGGAGGCTATTTATATGTCTTGCAGACATTTCTAGTTAGAGTTTTTACAATTTCTTGATGTTTGGTTTGAATGATTTCATTCTATTAGTTTAACGTCCTCATTATTAACAGCCAGGGTCATGTAAGGATGTGCCAGGTTTGTTGGTGGAGGAAACCCAGAAAACCCAGAGAAAAACCACCAATCTGCAGCACTCAGTATCAGTGGCAACTGCCTCACATGGGATTCAAACCCCGACCCAGAGGTGGAGGGCTTGTACAGTAGTACCCCGACTCCACCCCACCCCACCTTCAATAGAAAGCCTATTGATCCTTTTGTTAAAGAATTAATTCTTATCATACCCACACAGTTCATTTAAATTCTTTATCCTATAATTCAAACAGACTTAAGCTATTATTTCTGATGAGGTGTATATTGTTTCCACCTACTAGCAATTATTTCTGATCAAATATTTAGTGTTTTCAATTTATACTTTATTGCAGCAAAGATATAGATGTATCTAAGAGATCTTATTCTTCTCTTAGAGTGCGTAAATTAAAGATCTACAGTGTGCAATATATGTCACAATAAAAGTTTCAAAGTGAGAGCATTTATAGCTCTGTAATTATCTATACTGTAGTAATCAAAAAGAAGTGTTACTTTTATTTAAAATGTTGAGGTTTCCTTTCATATCAGAATATTTTATTGTGCTGATGTTAGCTGCTATGGGTTTTATTGAGCAACATGCAGTATAGCTCCTCTCTCTGATGTTCTGCTTGAAATTACTGCTAAATGTATGGTAGGCTCACCATTAAATAACTGCCTGGAAAATTTCAAAGGAATAATGATCTTAATGGGTTATCTGTATTGTATAAAACTCAAAATAAAAAATGTATCCACTAGCAACCTAATTATAATTATCTTTTTTAATTTAAATCTTAATTTCTGTTGCAAAAAAACTTATTGTTATGTGATTTGTATTCCTGTTGTGAGAGTGTATTAAAATATTACTCTGTAGATCAACTAATTTCAGTGGCAAATTAACTTTGGTACGAATTACAGTTATACAGCAATAAATTCCACTAGTTTTGAGTGATTGAGATTTACTTGTTTTTCTTAGGGTTCAAATTTGTGTAATGTATTTTAGCGATTTCACTTTGATCTTGAAATTCACAGAATTACTTAACCAACTGTCTTTCGCATGATTTACTTTCTTTATGCAAATAATTTCATGTAATTTTGTCTCTACAAATTTATATCAGCAGCCTTTATATTGATAGGAATTATCACTTTGTGTTAATGTGTCACAATGTTATTCTTTGAAAACTGAAATGGAAATCACAAAATATAGTAACGGCAAAAAAAAAGTTTACAGTAATCATGCATCAAGATAAATTGGTTCATGGTACATCCTCTGACTAACTATCAAATCACCCATAACACCACAATATATACAGTGTCCCAAAGTCAACATCAGACTTATACTGACCTCTGACCTGTCTATAAAGATCACCCCAGGGACAAACCTGTCTATAAAGATCACCCCAGGGACAAACCTGTCTTATAAAGATCACTCCAGGGACAACTTTGTCTATAAAGATCACCCCAGGGACAACATTGTGTATAAAGACCACCCCAGGGACAACATTGTCTATAAAGACCACCCCAGGGACAAACCTGTCTATAAAGACCACCCCAGGGACAACATTGTCTATAAAGAAAGATCACCCCAGGGACAACATTGTCTATAAAGACCACCCCAGGGACAAACCTGTCTATAAAGACCACCCCAGGGACAAACCTGTCTAAAAGACCACCCCAGGGACAACATTGTCTATAAAGACCACCCCAGGGACAAACCTGTCTATAAAGACCACCCCAGGGACAAACATTGTCTATAAAGACCACCCCATGGACAAACCTGTCTATAAAGACCACCCCAGGGACAAACCTGTCTATAAAGACCACCCCAGGGACAAACCTGTCTATAAAGACCACCCCAGGGACAAACCTGTCTATAAAGACCACCCCAGGGACAAACCTGTCTATAAAGACCACCCCAGGGACAACATTGTCTATAAAGACCACCCCAGGGACAAACCTGTCTATAAAGACCACCCCAGGGACAAACCTGTCTATAAAGACCACCCCAGGGACAAACCTGTCTATAAAGACCACCCCAGGGACAAACCTGTCTATAAAGACCACCCCAGGGACAAACCTGTCTATAAAGACCACCCCAGGGACAAACCTGTCTATAAAGACCACCCCAGGGACAAACCTGTCTATAAAGATCACCCCAGGGACAACATTGTCTATAAAGACCACCCCAGGGACAAACCTGTCTATAAAGACCACCCCAGGGACAAACCTGTCTATAAAGACCACCCCAGGGACAACATTGTCTATAAAGGACCACCCCAGGGACAACATTGTCTATAAAGACCACCCCAGGGACAAACCTGTCTATAAAGACCACCCCAGGGACAAACCTGTCTATAAAGACCACCCCAGGGACAACATTGTCTATAAAGACCACCCCAGGGACAAACCTGTCTATAAAGACCACCCCAGGGACAAACCTGTCTATAAAGATCACCCCAGGGACAACATTGTCTATAAAGACCACCCCAGGGACAAACCTGTCTATAAAGACCACCCCAGGGACAAACCTGTCTATAAAGACCACCCCAGGGACAACATTGTCTATAAAGACCACCCCAGGGACAACATTGTCTATAAAGACCACCCCAGGGACAAACCTGTCTATAAAGATCACCCCAGGGACAAACCTGTCTATAAAGACCACCCCAGGGACAAACCTGTCTATAAAGATCACCCCAGGGACAACATTGTCTATAAAGACCACCCCAGGGACAAACCTGTCTATAAAGACCACCCCAGGGACAAACCTGTCTATAAAGACCACCCCAGGGACAAACCTGTCTATAAAGACCACCCCAGGGACAACATTGTCTATAAAGACCACCTCAGGGACAAACCTGTCTATAAAGATCACCCCAGGGACAACATTGTCTATAAAGATCACCCCAGGGACAAACCTGTCTATAAAGACCACCCCAGGGACAACATTGTCTATAAAGATCACCCCAGGGACAAACCTGTCTATAAAGACCACCCCAGGGACAAACCTGTCTATAAAGACCACCAAAGGGACATAGAAAAGTGGCCTCCAAATAGAAACTAGGAAGAAATATTCTTCAAACACAGATCAAATTGTGATGACTATTGGAAACTTGGGACTCAACAAAAATGATAGTATTGAACAGTTGGTCTATATACAGAGGTGGTCATGCACTAAGGCAGGTTTTACTGCATGTCCTTAGTGTATTCAAAACATGATGTAATATTGGGTTTTAGAATAATTGAAATAGGAGTTGTGTACAAACAAAACCCCAGCTATCTAGAGCTGTTGTCTTGGTGACCATTCTCAGTCTGCATGCAATAGCAGTTCAAAGTATAGCGTTACAAAAATCCATAAGTTTTACTACCTCTCTCCTCTCAGATGATGATAAACATTCCTGTTGATATTCTAGCTGTCAAAAGACAATATCAGGAGATATTGTATGCTTTTGAAATGTGATCGTATGAAATATGTCTTAAAAGAACACTTTTTGTTGTGACAATGCAGCCAATATAAAAAAAAATATATATGTTTTATCTTAGTCTTGAGTGAGGAATTGTCTTAAGTTGTGTCTGTATTACATAAGATTTGTATATCAATGATCAGACAAGACCTTCTTGAATAAACTTCAATAGAAATGAACTTGAAAAGAATCTACATTGTATTCATTAGATTAGATTTAAGAAACATTTTCCTGTTTCTGACCAATAAAACATAATGCTTTTTTAATTGGTGTAATTTTTTAACTGAAAGAACATGGAACATTAACTTTAAAAAAATATATGAATTTAGTATTGCTGCTTTGGCAACTGAAAAACAGCAAGCTCCATCAAAATAGAATGAAAAAAAATAGACTGACTTGAATTGAAAATCATGAATATATGCATGAAATGTCTTTGTTTCTGAGTCAACTTTGATTGTCAAATTGTTGAATTTTTCTTTTGACAACATTTGGAATTTTTCCAAACTTTTGATATTTTCCAAATGTCAGTCCGAAAGAGAGCTTTGTGCAGATTTTTCTGTAAAAGTTGTGGACAGAATGTCTGATAATATGCCATGAATGTTTCACCATCAAGCAGTCAGTATGTCAGTCACACAAGACAAACCTAAATTTAAATCTAATCCTTTCTTCATGTTTTGATTCAGACAATGAAATCTTTGTCTTTTTCTGAATTTCTATAAACTGTAGTGTTTGTATGACAGAGATTTCAACTTCAATTTATTCTGCTTGATCCTGTAACTGATGGGCCTAACTGATGGTCCTCTTGAAGTCTCATCCTGTTGTCAAGTTTAATGATGTTGATATTTGTATCAAAGATAAAATTGAAGTCAGCATTAAATGGAGATAAGTATGTCCAAGATGAATTGTGATACTGTCAACACTTCTGAGCCGATTTGTCCTAGCTCTTCTTCCATCTAAAAAAAAATATTTTAAACTTCAGATCACCCGATTTGTTGCTCTTCTGCTTTTGGAAGCTCTTCCATCTTTAAGCTGAAGGTCTTCTGTGGAGATTTTACTTCCTAGAGGAGCACTTTGAGTAATGGCCTCTGATCAAACCTACCGGGACTTTTTCATGAATTCAATCTAGATTAAGTGAAAATTTAACCAAATCTATTAAAGATGCTTCACTGCTGACAAATGGTAATTTTTCTCTATCAAAAACTGAGGAGCAGATGATTTAGTATTTTTCTTCACATTACAAAGTTACTCTCTTTACACCATGAACACCATTGAAAAGTTTGAGCTTCTAATTTTACTTCAAGATAAAAATATCAAAAATATTCCATGGCATTATGTCCTATATGGAATGCAGTACTGATTGCACATGCACTGAAAGCAAAATAAATTATTTTAAATTGCTTTTTTGTGTTAATTAGACATATATATACACGATTAATCACCAATTATTGCTCAAATGATGGGTATCATTAATGCTCTGTCGGCGGTGGAGCATCTTTAAGGACAAAATTTAGCTTTATTAGCCCACCATCATCAGTCCGTTGTCTGTCCCTACGTCGATCCTTCTGTCCTTCCATCCTTCCGTCCCTTAACATTTCTTGTTACCCCTATTTCTCAGAAAGGACAGAAGGTATCTTTCTCAAATTTTCTATGTATGTTCCCCTAAGGCTCTAGTTGTGCATATTGCATTTTGGGACCAATCGGTCGACAAGATGGCCACCAGGCAGCCATCTTGGATTTTGATAGTTGAAGTTTGGTTCCACTTTTTCTCAGAATGTACGGAAGGGATCTCTCTCAAATTTCACATGTAGGTTCCTATATGGCCCTAGTTTTGTATATTGCATTTTGGGACCAATTGGTGAACAAGATGGCCAACAGGCCGCCATCTTGGATTTTGATAGTTTGTTACCGTTATTTCTCAGAAAGTGCTGAAAGGATCCTTCTCAAATTTCACATGTAGGTTCCCCTACATCCATAGTTGTGCATATTGCATTTTGGGACCAATAAGTCAACAAGATGGCCACCAGGCCACCATCTTGGATTTTGATAGTTAAAGTTTGTTACCGCTATTTCTCAGAAAGTACTGAAGTGACCCTTCTCAAATTTCACATGTAGGTTCCCCTACAGCTCAAGTTGTGCATATATTGCATTTTGGGACTGATCGATGAACAAGATGGACGACAGGGTGCCATCTTGGATTTTGATACTTAAAGTTTGAGTTTGTTACTACTATATAGGGGTTCTAGTTGTGTATATTGCATTTTGGGACCAATCACTCAACAAGATGACCTACAGGCCACCATCTTAGATTTTGTTAATTGAAGTTTGTTACTGCTTTTTCTTAGAAAGCTCTGAAGCGAAATCTATCTCAAATTTTATATTTATGTTCCCTAAGGACCTTAATTGTTCATATTGCATTTTGGTACTGATCAGTGAACAAGATGGCCAACAGGTAGACATTTTTGATTTTAATAATTGAAGTTTGTAACTGTTATATATCTCAGAAAGAATTGAAAGGATCTTTCTCAAATTTCAATAGTAATATGTAGTAAAAGTTTGAAAAGCAGAGAAAAGATCCCTCTTTCCATTGTCAGACGTAGGTCATTCTTTGGTGGGCGCCAAGATCCCTTTGGGATCTCTTGTTTACGATGATCCACTAAATTCACCTTCAGGTCTTCCTGTGCTTATTGAATTAATAACCATTGTTCAGCTGTCTTGTTTTATCTAATTAGAGAGATTGTTCTAATTTTAAAATCATGCACTAAGGTTTTCCGTGGTTTTTAACACAGTACCCATTCAGTTTGTAGACCATACATTATGGCAAAACAAAATGGCTAACACTCTATTGGCCATCTTCAATTTCCGTCATTGAAGGCTGCTTTATTGAAGACTTTTTTTCTCCCAACACATTAATGCTAAAATACATTATAGTACATATGGTTTAATGCGTTGTCATGGAAGGTAAATGTGTTCATATTAATAATTTGTGTGTCTACTATAAGTGAAACCTAATCTCCAAAATATTACCTAAAATGAGTAATATGTACCAAAGTAGTTAATATAATGATGCAGACAATCATTTTTCATCATCAGACTTAGGCATGTACACTGTAAATCACAGAGCCACCATTTCTGTCACAGCAGGATGCAAGAGCTGTGCTGATCTGGAAGTTTATGCAATCTCAGTGTCATTTTTGAGCTTAAGTTGTTGCTAGTGGATGGCTGTGGAATTTCCAACAAACACAGGATGTCAGTAGGAGACAGTCTGGCCTAACAGACACGAACACATATCCAACACTTCCGTCATTTTCCTGTATACCATTATAAAATCGGATTAGAGGTGAGAGGCTCCGTAATCAGGCAACGTGTTCCTGGCTTACGATGGCAATTATTTTTCATGAAGATAAATTTGTTAAGTAAGGGATGTCTGGCCTGAAGTTTGATGAAGGAAGTCCTTTTCATGTTACTACATATATATATATAAGGTGATGACTAAATGGATACACTATAAGGAGGCTCAGTACATATGCTTCAATATGGATGTTATCACTCCCCCTCCCCCTCCCTCCCCTCCCCAACCCTCCCCTCCCCACCACTCCCCCCCTCCCCACCCCTCCCCCCTCCCCCTCCCCCCTCCCCCCTCTCGTGTCCTCTATTGAACCATAGGATAAGTGGTTTTGGGTGGCAATG
Source organism: Argopecten irradians (assembly GCF_041381155.1). NCBI lineage: Eukaryota > Metazoa > Mollusca > Bivalvia > Pectinida > Pectinidae > Argopecten > Argopecten irradians. Next base: position 45,476,554 of record NC_091134.1, on the reverse strand, counting down.
GGACTGACTTGAATATTTCATTTTGTCTGCCCCTTCTGAGCATTATTTCGTCTGGATTCTATCTTGTATAATATACACTATAGTTACATACTACCAAAATCATATAATGTCTTGGTTATGTACTCACCTAGGGCACATTTAAGACTGTGTGTATAAATGCAACTGAAAGTAGGTCATTGTGACCTGTATTTTGACCTACATGTACTTATATCTGTTAGGTGAAGTAGAGCAGATATTTACTAGATTTTGCTACTGTTTAGGACATTCCTCTACCTTAGATTAGCCACAAATCCATTGCCTTCTGATTGTCACATTATACATTTGAAAGTTAAGTAGTTATGTATCTATTTAACATGTTACAAAAGACAGAGTGACATGTATATCAATAAAGAACAGTGTCAGATCATGCACTATATTGCTGTTTCAATTTTGGTGCATGGTGTCTTTAATCGACTATAAGGTATATGACTGTCAAATATGAAATTTGTTTTTCTGATATAATTAAAACATACCAAGAAATGCCTTCTTTTGGAAGTCAGACCAACAATTATTATAAACCATGGGTTAAGCAGGTAAGCTTTATGGTTGTATCTAACACAGACTTGACACACCACCAGGCTGACAGGTCCTATACCCTTCTCACAACTGTAAACAGGGGACTCAGGGATGCTGCAACTGTCAGATAAGTTAATAAATCTCTCTTTGTAATGTCCATTAATGGCGAAGTTTGACGCTAGGTTTAGACGATTGTCGCTGAAGGATTAATCCATAAGGACTTAGGAAAACACCATCAAAACTTTATTTTGGATCAGCTCAGAGATAAATTTAAAAAAAAAAAGTGAATCTGCTGAAACAGCATTATACTGACAATGCAATATATATATATAGTACTGCATGGCAGATTGAAATGGTGGGAAACTCAGGAACAAACTTTCTCAATGATAGGACTCTGGAGACTGTCAAAGACATCATACCGAGGTAACATAATTTGTAATAAATTGACATATAAATGATAACAGAAGATATTGTTCTGAACTTATAACACTAAAGGGTTTCTTTTTTTTATCTATAAGGTTACCAATCCACTCTTTTTCCGAATTTGCATACTACAGAGTTATCTGCACTTGCGGGTAGGTATTGATTGTGACGTCATGTGTTTGGGAGCGCGACGTCATATGTTTCGGAGAAAACGATGCGAATTGCGCTCACAAAATAATGACGTAACAATCGATACCTACCCGCAAGAGAGCTAACTCTGTAATATGCAAAGACGGAATAATAAAACTGAGTGCTAACTAAAAGGAACAGATGCCTATATAAATTCTTATTGTATTTCTTGTCTTGATGTATGTATCACCTTAAGCTCAACAAACATCACCTTAGTTGTTGGGTTGATTTCTTAAATTGTTAATCAAGACATGTCTTGATTGACCAAATGTCGCAGTGAAGGATACAAAAAGTGGGACAAGACTCCTGGGTTCATCAGGTAACCATGAAGTTGGAGTTTCAGGGTTATCAGATCAAGGTCAAGGTCACTCAGATCATGCTATTTCTATAATACCATCATCAGCATTCCCTTGGCTTCATTGTGTCAATAATCTTCAAACCTAATGGACAAATTCTTGTTTTATGGTTGTTAGTTTGGGATTACTCCTTGTTCTTTCCCTTTAGATCATTTCATAAATCACTCCATCTTTAGACGCTGCAAGGAACTGTCGGAGACCATTGCACTGCTTCAGCAATATCATTACTAGTGACCTGGTACCTTGTTGACACCTGAACTTACTGACCCAAGAAAAGATAATATTGACTTCCGATGACACATATCTGCGGTTAATATTTTTTCTAGGATTATATCTTTATTACCTTTATTTTCCTCCAAAATGAAGAGTACAACATTGGGAAGATGGTCGTTCTCAGTTTGATTTATTATCAGATCCTGATGTATGAGGTAGTTACCATTTGCTAGGACATAAAATCTTGTTGTCAACTCTTCCGTAAGTATTAATCCTGTTCTTTTCTTTGAGACAAAAAATTCCAGTCTGGTGATATTCATTATAGCCTCAAACATAAATTCATCATCCGGTACTACCTTTCACGGGATTACAGATTTAAGCATAATGCCAGGTCGGTATAGCTATTTGCACAGATTTATAGTTTATAGGGGATAGTGCTTGTTTTAAAGCTACACACACAATGTGATAGATTATCTAAGAGAGACTCAGTTTGTTGGTCTCTGCATGAGGACTGTAATGATTTTGTGCTGTAAGCATTAAATTAGTTTTGTTTTTGGTATTCATTTATTGAATTAAATTATCTCACTCTATTCTGATTTTATTTTAATGCATTTTCTTCTCAACTTTTGTATCATCATCCTGATTGTGAGTACATGTACTTAGCTGATTCAATGTTAGTTCATCTCTGCAATCTTCACCTCCATTTCAACTTTTATCTTCCTTTTCATGCATCTCTGTGTTTTCACATTCTCACAAAATCCACTTTGTGGCCTCATCTATATCTTATTCTCATATCCTCATCTTTATCTTTTGATCTTCATCAATCTTGTGTATCCTCCTTTCCTCCCTTTTTCATCCTCTATCTTGGCCTTCTTACCATTTTAGGACCCCCCCTCCCAGAGAGGGAATAAAGGTAAAAAGTGGTGGGGAGTCCTATTTGCGGACAACCCGCCTGATCACATGGATCCATGAGATCGCCATCTTGGATTTTTTAATGTCCTGTCATTGTTGTAACAGCTCGTATGGCAGATTGGTAATAGCTTGATGTTCAAGTATTGATAATAATAATTAAGACGTTAACTATTCACATCCTCTCATTATCTTCATTTCCTTATCTTCACTCATCTTACCTTCCTCAACCTCACTTGATTATCTTCTCATCCTTCCTCTTCTCTATTCTTTTCCTATTTGTATCTTCTTTTTACTCCATCTTGACTTGATCTTATCCTAGTCACTGCCTGACTGTCACTCTACCCATCCTTTACATCTCAATCACTTCAATACACCAGTCACGTGTTGACATACATCGATGGTGAAAATAATGATGTCCAGCAGACTTTAATTTGGTCCTGGGAAATGACCAAAAAGATTCTTGTCTGAACACTCAATAGTGAGATAACCTGATGGTAACATGGCCAATGATTGCATGCTTTCCCTCTGTCAATATTATCATGTCCTTTTTCTGATTTGGTCCAGACACTCACACTGATCCGGCCTAGTTTTATAACTCCATCACTTAAAAGTGCTGAAAGACAGCTAGGTTTAGTCAATGATGTTATATATACCCTAACTTTATGCCTATCCTTCTTATACCTTAGTCACCCTAATGTTACTCCATCAAGATTATAGATAAAGGGAGGTCACTCTGTTAACTAGGATTCATTGCAATCAACGAGTGACAGTTGGGAGATAGGAATAGGATAACTCTGAAATCCTTGTTTGGCTACAATGATAAATGTAGGCAAGGTACAGTCAAGTCTGTCTATAAAGACCACCCAACACAAAAATGATTTTCATAGCCAAGTGCAGGTCTTTATACACAGGTCAAATTCTTTTGATATTCACCATTTTTGACCCAGAGAAAATGGTCTTATTAAACAGGTGGTCTTTATACAGAGGTTGTTGCTAAGACAGGTTTGACTGTTTATGAATGCTTAAGTGATTACAAGTGTTACATCATGCAATATTTAACACACATTCAACTCTTCAACTGTTATAAAAGGATATACAAAGACAATGTTATAACACTGTTGCAGACTCTCTTTGAAGTACATGTACATATAGATTGCAAGATGAGGCCAATGACCTTCCGGAATCCTAGTTACATGGCAGATATTGAGTTTATTTTCTATGTAATCTTCCTAAATCAGGAACCAGCCACATTAAGAATTAACGAATAAACATGCAATAGAGTCAAGGAAGACCTGCTTGCAAATGATAGCTTATTGGATGTACCCCGTGAAACCTTTCTGGTAAAACAGAAGTTTGATGAAAGATTGTAATGATATTCATCTCAGCAGTGTTTCTTTTGATTTTGATCTTTATTAGTCTATATTTAATTGTATACGCAGCAATCACAGTGGAATAGGTACAGACAAACATGCCTATAGGAGACCAGTGTACAAAGAAAATATATGGTTTTATACTCTATATTGGTCTTGATGTACTAGGTGAAATTGTTATAAAATGGGTCGTTTGGGAGCCCAAGAAAGAGGTCTTGGAAGCAGGTGGTCTTTATGGAGAAGTAGTCACTATTGTGAAGCAGGTTGTGGTCTTTATGGAGAAGTAGTCACTATTGTGAAGCAGGTTGTGGTCTTTATGGAGAAGTAGTCACTATTGTGAAGTAGGTGGTCTTTATGGAGAAGTAGTCACTATTGTGAAGCAGGTTGTGGTCTTTATGGAGAAGTAGTCACTATTGTGAAGTAGGTGGTCTTTATGGAGAAGTAGTCACTATTGTGAAGCAGGTGGTCTTTATGCAGAAGTAGTCACTATTGTGAAGCAGGTTGTGGTCTTTATGCAGAAGTAGTCACTATTGTGAAGCGGTTGTGGTCTTTATGGAGAAGTAGTCACTATTGTGAAGTAGGTTGTGGTCTTTATGCAGAAGTAGTCACTATTGTGAAGTAGGTTGTCTTTATGGAGAAGTAGTCACTATTGTGAAGAGGTTGTGGTCTTTATGCAGAAGTAGTCACTATTGTGAAGCAGGTTGTGGTCTTTATGCAGAAGTAGTCACTATTGTGAAGCAGGTTGTGGTCTTTATGGAGAAGTAGTCACTATTGTGAAGTAGGTTGTGGTCTTTATGCAGAAGTAGTCACTATTGTGAAGTAGGTTGTCTTTATGAGAAGTAGTCACTATTGTGAAGTAGGTTGTGGTCTTTATGGAGAAGTAGTCACTATTGTGAAGTAGGTGGTCTTTATGGAGAAGTAGTCACTATTGTGAAGCAGGTTGTGGTCTTTATGGAGAAGTAGTCACTATTGTGAAGTAGGTTGTGGTCTTTATGGAGAAGTAGTCACTATTGTGAAGTAGGTTGTGGTCTTTATGCAGAAGTAGTCACTATTGTGTGAAGCAGGTGGTCTTTATGCAGAAGTAGTCACTATTGTGAAGCAGGTGGTCTTTATGGAAGTAGTCACTTTGTGAAGCAGGTTGTGGTCTTTATGCAGAAGTAGTCACTATTGTGAAGTAGGTTGTGGTCTTTATGGAGAAGTAGTCACTATTGTGAAGTAGGTTGTGGTCTTTATGCAGACGTAGTCACTATTGTGAAGTAGGTTGTGGTCTTTATGCAGAGTAGTCACTATTGTGAAGTAGGTTGTGGTCTTTATGCAGAAGTAGTCACTATTGTGAAGTAGGTGTGGTCTTTATGGAGAAGTAGTCACTATTGTGAAGCAGGTTGTGGTCTTTATGCAGAAGTAGTCACTATTGTGAAGTAGGTTGTGGTCTTTATGCAGAAGTAGTCACTATTGTGAAGCAGGTTGTGGTCTTTATGGAGAAGTAGTCACTATTGTGAAGTAGGTGTGGTCTTTATGGGAGAAGTAGTCACTATTGTGAAGCAGGTGGTCTTTATGCAGACGTAGTCACTATTGTGAAGTAGGTTGTGGTCTTTATGCAGAAGTAGTCACTATTGTGAAGCAGGTTGTGGTCTTTATGCAGAAGTAGTCACTATTGTGAAGCAGGTTGTGGTCTTTATGCAGAAGTAGTCACTATTGTGAAGCAGGTTGTGGTCTTTATGCAGAAGTAGTCACTATTGTGAAGCAGGTTGTGGTCTTTATGCAGACGTAGTCACTATTGTGAAGTAGGTTGTGGTCTTTATGCAGAAGTAGTCACTATTGTGAAGCAGGTTGTGGTCTTTATGGCAGAAGTAGTCACTATTGTGAAGCAGGTTGTGGTCTTTATGCAGAGTGTAGTCACTATTGTGAAGCAGGTTGTGGTCTTTATGCAGAAGTAGTCACTATTGTGAAGTAGGTTGGGTCTTTATGCAGACGTAGTCACTATTGTGAAGCAGGTGGTCTTTATGCAGAAGTAGTCACTATTGTGAAGCAGGTTGTGGTCTTTATGCAGAAGTAGTCACTATTGTGAAGCAGGTTGTGGTCTTTATGCAGACGTAGTCACTATTGTGAAGTAGGTGGTCTTTATGCAGAAGTAGTCACTATTGTGAAGCAGGTGGTCTTTATGCAGAAGTAGTCACTATTGTGAAGCAGGTTGTGGTCTTTATGCAGAAGTAGTCACTATTGTGAAGCAGGTTGTGGTCTTTATGCAGAAGTAGTCACTATTGTGAAGCAGGTGGTCTTTATGCAGAAGTAGTCACTATTGTGAAGCAGGTTGTGGTCTTTATGGAGAAGTAGTCACTATTGTGAAGCAGGTTGTGGTCTTTATGCAGAAGTAGTCACTATTGTGAAGCAGGTTGTGGTCTTTATGGAGAAGTAGTCACTATTGTGAAGCAGGTGGTCTTTATGCAGAAGTAGTCACTATTGTGAAGTAGGTGGTCTTTATGGAGAAGTAGTCACTATTGTGAAGTAGGTTGTGGTCTTTATGGAGAAGTAGTCACTATTGTGAAGCAGGTTGTGGTCTTTATGGAGAAGTAGTCACTATTGTGAAGTAGGTGGTCTTTATGCAGAAGTAGTCACTTTTGTGAAGCAGGTTGTGGTCTTTATGGAGAAGTAGTCACTATTGTGAAGTAGGTTGTGGTCTTTATGCAGAAGTAGTCACTATTGTGAAGCAGGTTGTGGTCTTTATGCAGAAGTAGTCACTATTGTGAAGCAGGTTGTGGTCTTTATGGAGAAGTAGTCACTATTGTGAAGTAGGTTGTGGTCTTTATGGAGAAGTAGTCACTATTGTGAAGCAGGTTGTGGTCTTTATGCAGAAGTAGTCACTATTGTGAAGCAGGTTGTGGTCTTTATGCAGAAGTAGTCACTATTGTGAAGCAGGTTGTGGTCTTTATGCAGAAGTAGTCACTATTGTGAAGTAGGTTGTGGTCTTTATGCAGAAGTAGTCACTATTGTGAAGCAGGTTGTGGTCTTTATGAGAAGTAGTCACTATTGTGAAGCAGGTGGTCTTTATGCAGAAGTAGTCACTATTGTGAAGCAGGTTGTGGTCTTTATGCAGAAGTAGTCACTATTGTGAAGCAGGTTGTGGTCTTTATGCAGAAGTAGTCACTATTGTGAAGCAGGTTGTGGTCTTTATGCAGAAGTAGTCACTATTGTGAAGCAGGTTGTGGTCTTTATGCAGAAGTAGTCACTATTGTGAAGCAGGTGGTCTTTATGCAGAAGTAGTCACTATTGTGAAGCAGGTTGTGGTCTTTATGCAGAAGTAGTCACTATTGTGAAGCAGGTGGTCTTTATGCAGACGTAGTCACTATTGTGAAGCAGGTGGTCTTTATGCAGAAGTAGTCACTATTGTGAAGCAGGTGGGTCTTTATGCAGAAGTAGTCACTATTGTGAAGCAGGTTGTGGTCTTTATGCAGAAGTAGTCACTATTGTGAAGCAGGTTGTGGTCTTTATGGAGAAGTAGTCACTATTGTGAAGCAGGTTGTGGTCTTTATGCAGAAGTAGTCACTATTGTGAAGCAGGTGGTCTTTATGCAGAAGTAGTCACTATTGTGAAGCAGGTTGTGGTCTTTATGCAGAAGTAGTCACTATTGTGAAGCAGGTGGTCTTTATGCAGACGTAGTCACTATTGTGAAGCAGGTTGTGGTCTTTATGCAGAAGTAGTCACTATTGTGAAGCAGGTGGTCTTTATGCAGAAGTAGTCACTATTGTGAAGCAGGTTGTGGTCTTTATGCAGAAGTAGTCACTATTGTGAAGCAGGTTGGTCTTTATGCAGAAGTAGTCACTATTGTGAAGCAGGTTCATATGTGAACGTCTCTTTATGCAGACGTAGTCACTATTGTGAAGCAGGTTGTGGTCTTTATGCAGACGTAGTCACTATTGTGAAGCAGGTTGTGGTCTTTATGCAGAAGTAGTCACTATTGTGAAGCAGGTGGTCTTTATGCAGACGTAGTCACTATTGTGAAGTAGGTTGTGGTCTTTATGCAGAAGTAGTCACTATTGTGAAGCAGGTTGTGGTCTTTATGCAGACGTAGTCACTATTGTGAAGCAGGTTGGTCTTTATGCAGACGTAGTCACTATTGTGAAGCAGGTTGTGGTCTTTATGCAGAAGTAGTCACTATTGTGAAGCAGGTTGTGGTCTTTATGCAGACGTAGTCACTATTGTGAAGCAGGTTGTGGTCTTTATGCAGACGTAGTCACTATTGTGAAGCAGGTGGTCTTTATGCAGAAGTAGTCACTATTGTGAAGTAGGTTGTGGTCTTTATGCAGAAGTAGTCACTATTGTGAAGCAGGTTGTGGTCTTTATGCAGACGTAGTCACTATTGTGAAGCAGGTGGTCTTTATGCAGACGTAGTCACTATTGTGAAGCAGGTTGTGGTCTTTATGCAGACGTAGTCACTATTGTGAAGCAGGTGGTCTTTATGCAGACGTAGTCACTATTGTGAAGCAGGTTGTGGTCTTTATGCAGACGTAGTCACTATTGTGAAGCAGGTGGTCTTTATGCAGAAGTAGTCACTATTGTGAAGTAGGTTGTGGTCTTTATGCATACGTAGTCACTATTGTGAAGCAGGTGGTCTTTATGCAGACGTAGTCACTATTGTGAAGCAGGTTGTGGTCTTTATGCAGACGTAGTCACTATTGTGAAGCAGGTTGTGGTCTTTATGCAGACGTAGTCACTATTGTGAAGCAGGTTGTGGTCTTTATGCAGACGTAGTCACTATTGTGAAGCAGGTGGTCTTTATGCAGAAGTAGTCACTATTGTGAAGTAGGTTGTGGTTCTTTATGCAGAAGTAGTCACTATTGTGAAGCAGGTTGTGGTCTTTATGCAGAAGTAGTCACTATAAAGGCAGGTTTTATAGTAACAAGTTTGGTTATATGCTAAGATTTGAGTAGGGTAAGTTATTCTTGTTCCTAAGTTGTGTTTTTTCTTTTTAAACATGAAAGAAATATTGCTTTTTAATTTGAATTTTAAATAAATAGTTATAGTATAAATTTATATAAGCTTTAATTAAAGTGAACCACAGATAAAAAATTGTGTGTACCAGTCTACGTTAACATAAATAAATGTAAATGTCAAGCATTATTGTTAGTAGAAGCATTTGATTATAGATGAATGTTTAAGTTAAGGTTATCAGAGGATGAAGAAAACGTTATTTCTCTAATACTCTGTACCAGCATACACCATTGGTAGGAGTACCAGCATTCTTACTTCTATACTGAATTACCTAACGGTGGCTTATAGACACTGTAATTAGATTGTGTAAATCTAATGTACTATAGAAACGCAAAGAAGAAAAAAACCATGTATACCTTGACACAAAATTGCATTAGACCATTATCCATCCAGCACTTTACATGTGTATCTCAGACATATAGTATTGTCCAGAATAATCATGTCCATTTCATATTTCATGTTTTAATCTTGATGCAAGTTTATAATTTATGGATCACTGTCTGTCAATCAAACGGATACTGCATGTGACTTTGCTGTTTGTATTCTGTATACTACGACATAATAAAAACTTGCTGACATTAAATAGATACACAGTCATGTATTTGTGACCACTGCACTTAAAGGCATGGATACACACTGCCTAAAGTCTGATAATTGGTCAATGTTACAGCATTTGAGTCCCCTCCATCAAACATCAATCATCTGTATGATTATAACTAGTACTTCATAAGGATAGATAACTGTATATTATATTAAGTATCTTAATGGAGTAGTAATTATCTACCCTTTTACTGTATACTGTAATTAGTGGTACATTTTGTATCAAAACAGATAGATACTGTAAAAACTTGTATAAAGTTTGCACCAGTGTAAATTTTCGCAGGTACTATTTGGGGCTAAAAATGCTCTATAATAAGAGTTACATGTATCAAAAAAAGATCAATACTTGTGGGTAATTACATAAGGTACAGTGTATTACAGTATAGAAGTATCATGATTATAGGTAAATCATCACAAGGGTTACTGACACAAGTTTAGATAACTTCGTTCTTAATTAGAAACTTAACACTCTTAACCAGTCCTTGATAATTCTATTTTTTAATTTGCTTTGGAAATATGTTATTAAACTACAATCAATAGAGGATCTTACATGAGTGGCTTTATGATATGAAATTTATCTAACAAATTCAATAATTTGATATTCCATGAGCCTTTAGGCAGTGTCACGAGTGTAAGATTCTATTTATCACATAACTTTTATTAATAGAAATATAGTATATAAAGTAAAACTTTCAATTTTCTCACTTTATAAAACAGTGGAAATCTGGCTCTGAAGTGACGTTTCCGTCTTCGGAGACACTCAAACAATGCCATACATAGATTATGAGGTCAAAATAACATGTGAAGTCATAGTAGTGATATTACACATGTGTATTACAATATTTATGACATGGCTGTATGACATGGCTGGAAGGGCCAGTTATGTGATAAAAAGAGTATAGTGAGTACCTAGATTGCATCACCTGATTATTGACACAAATGTATTAGTTAGCCTACAGATCATTAGGGACAGATGACAGTAATGGCAAACACTTGTATAGTCACCACCACAGTCAGATAGAGATGAGGAACAGTAAATACCTGCTCTGAAAATAGAGTGATCCATATAGTTTCAATATAAAGACAGAGGACCTAGAGAAAAAAACATCAACCTTTAGTCAGTAAAAACTCCTTTGCAACTGTCTCACATATGTTTTAAACTCAATGTCTCTCCTTTCAAGAAAGGAATTGGTCTCATGGTAGAATATTTGAAACCGCAATCAACAAAGCCACAGAATGGATGCTAGCTACATGTAGCTGTTACAAGGAAATGAAATGTAAAAAGCAATCAAAAAGAGGTTAGCGATGATACAGAGATAAACTTGAACACTAGCTGGTAGACATGTTAGAAACTGTTTAACTCGAGAGAAATCACTATTTGTAAATACTTATAGATTTCAGATGGTAGAAAGATTATTTGAAAACAACATTTACGCCCACTCAATGCCGGATGAAGTGGTGAGTTAATCAGAGTTAGAACCATCAACACTTGTGGGATACAACCATACAGGCTACACTTTTTAGGACACATTCAAATCAATTCCTGTTTAATGGCCTTTGGTAACGGATTAAAGTATCGTAATCATTCTGCTTCGTCTAGACCAGCAGCCAAGGCTGATGGGAGCTGAACGGAGTTCTGAATGACTTTCCTTCCATTGCTTCTAAGCCAGAACAGTCCGTCTATAACACAACATTGACTAGTTATAGTCTTATCTTGGCCTGAATGACATTAGAGGCAAAATTAAAGAGACACGTTTAGGCATAATAATTACATGATTGTCCATATTATACAAGATTTTATGGAATAAGTCTTTCTTATTATTGTAAGTGGACGCATTGAAATTCTACAGCTAAGTCTCTTCCTCTGAGCAGAGGAGGAAAATGGTCAAGATTTTCTATATTCTGCTGATAGCACTATAGCACTGGACTAGGTGGAATGGTCAAGGTGTCTGACATTTTACCAATACAGGGGTTTTGAGATACCAAACTTATGTGGATTAAGTATGATTTACCGCGATTAGTCCCTGGATCACCTTCCACTGATTATGACATCACAAAAATTTTGTCAAAGTATGATGTCACAATCACTGATTATAAGGTAGGACTTATCAACGGTAATTAGTACTTTACCCAATTGTTTTGGTATTTTGAAATTGACATATCGCCTCCATCTGCTAAATTTCACATCCTATTTGGAGAGATGGTTTGTCATGGAGATAATTCAGAAATAAATAATACTTTTAGATTGTATCATCTATTAAAAAACAGAATTGTTTTCTTTTTGAATGAGCATTCAGTTGTTAGTTATAAGACCTCTAATTTTTTATGAATTCAGGATGAATAAAATAGCTGATTGTTTTTATATGCCGTCGCATCCTAGCTGCCCCAGTTGGAAGTGATGGAACATGATCATGATGACTGGGAGCTCACAATAAATATCTATTTTCTGGTGTCATTGTAGGGGCTCATTAGCCTCGCTGTTCCCAGGATCAATCTCAAACGAATGCCGCAAAGGAAATCTGCACATTTCGTATTTCACCAGATTGGGAAAAACTTATCTAAATTTGTTACAAATTGAAGTGTCAAAACCTATTGTCTACACTTTCAGTTTGTATTCCCAAGTCAACTTAATGTGAACATCATGTTGTCTGCTGGTTTGCCTGTATTTCGAAGCTCTTTGTTAGAATTTCAAACTTTGTGCCAAGGGGCAATGCTTGTGAAGCATCATCAGGCAGTGTGAATTTATGTGTATCATAGATATACACCACCAAGGTGTCACGATTGGTGATGAAAACTCCAGTTCAGTAATCATCAGGAAAGTTATAGGGATCTGATAAAAAGTTATTTCAAATTAAATGTTTTTTCATTGATTTTGAGATTAAAAGTGAAATGGTATAAAGTGAGGTAACTTAACACTGTATCACCAATGTCATGCACAATTCAGCATCTGTCAGGAATTCTCCCTGAAGTGACATTGACACTAAAATGGACAACAAGAGGCCCACTGGGCCTGGGTAGCATAGATTGTATAAAATCACAATGTTGAGAAATATTTTTGCACAAGTGTTTCCCAAGGAGTGACAACTTCTTGCAATCGATGTTGATTGGCTAGTTATACTGCTTACACTATATATATAGAGAGAGAGAGAGTTACTGTCTACCAGTGATTGGCTGGCAGCTATCATTTAACAACATTGAATGGGAGGCAAGTTTAAGAATACAGAATGTTTCTGCCTCTTTTAACATTGCTTACATTACTACTCATAAGAATATGTTGCACTATAACATCGATAAACCTTCCTTGCCCATAAAAACATATATTCGATATGAACTGATTTGTCTCTATTTCCATTGGTTATAGAAACATTGACACAGGAGGTTTTATAAATAATAGAATATTCTATTTCACTCGGTGTTTCCATTGTCAAAAACGTTGAGTCATATTCCTTCTGTGACATTATTACCCAAATGTTGAGCTCTTCAGGGTGACGTTCTATAGCCATTGATCTTCTAATAATAGGAACAACATATCTAATGTAAAAATGGTGTTTTACCACATTGGTAGAATCTAAAATAATGACCAAGGGCATATCAAGGTGGTATAAAACCATATGAACATCAACAAAGTTCCATAATTTATATATATTAAAGGATGATATTAGATACTCTTTGTTAAAGATGCTCCACCGCCGACAGAGCATAAATGATATTCAATATTTGAACAATGATTGGTGTATTATCGTGTATATATATGTTTATTAACACAAAAAAAAAAAATATATGAAATAATTTATTTTGCCTTTGGTGCATCTGCAATCACTACTTCATTCCATATAGGATATAGTGCCTCGGAATTTTTTCGGGATGCAATTAATCATTTTTCATATTTTTAACTTGAAGTAAAAGTAGAAGCTCAAACTTTTCAATGTTGGTAATGGTGTAAAGTAAGTAACTTTTGTAACTGAAGAAAAATACTAAATCGTCTTCTCCTAATTTTGATAGTGAAAAATGACCATTTGTCAGTGGTGGAGCATCTTCAACTTAAAATTATCCAAAGAAAAGCAATACAGAAGTTCAGACACAAATCTAAAGTAAAGGAACCTTCCTTAACTTTCATAATGCTTTCCCATAGAAAATCTTAAATTAAAGAATTCCTTAATGTTAAGAGTGTTGATAATAATACTGGGGCCAGATTCAATAACTGCTCTCTCATAACTACAACCTATAGGGATTTCAGGAATATCTGGAATACTGAACAGTTGAGTGAATGGTATAACTATTGAGAGTGTGGCCCCTTGGGATCTAGGTATTGACATGACTTATTTCCTGGTGTTCGTCTCACTGATTAAAGCTTTAAAGTCATATTCTTACAGTGCATGTGTAGTCACTTTAATCTGATTTAATCCGGAATCTTTATAGGTTTTTTTTCACATATTCAGTTAGTACGTATATGATGTACAACATGTCATACTGTATATAATTTGATTCCTTGTTCGACTGTACTGCATGTTCTCCCTGAGGACTATTGTGAACAGACAGGCTGCGGGAAGACTTAGAACCCCCACACTATGTAACATCAAATTTGAGTTTCCTAGCAAAGACAAAAGTGGTTAAAACATAGCGAATCCATATTCTATTTAAAGTGATCTTGCCATTCTCCTTAGCCTTATGGTGCTTCACCCATGATAAACTGTTTCTGAGGTATGGCAGGTAGAGACTGCATGGCTGTCAAAGGCAGGAGGTCCATCTCAATATTTTGTCACTCAAACAGTGAAAAACATTAAATCTTTTCTCTTAATATCTGTTGGCACTCCCAGACTTCCGACTTCCACATTTAAAGGTGAGTGGGTACTAGTTGGCATTGTGTTCCCTAGAAAATCAAGTTTCGCTGATACTGTTAGCACTCCGATTCATGTGAGAATCCTCAAACCTGTCTTGTTACCTGAAGTTTTAATGGATCCCTGATACTGGAGCTAGAACCTGTAACTTAATGGAATCCATTATGGAGGGAAGTCCAATCCATTTGGGGCCCCTTGTATTAAGTTAATAACATTTGTCTATAAAGTGCCGGTGTTCTAGCCGTACATAAAACAATAGATTTGTTGTCAAGGGTTACAAGGAATGTGGCTCATTCAAAGCAGAATATTTGAGGTTACTAATACATTAAGAACTTCAAAATTTTCTCAGAAAGTTCTCAGAATGGCCTTTTATTGCACTCATTCCCTCTTCATTAATTATAAATTTTTCTCTTAACTTTAACAAAACTCATAAACAATTTCAGCAAGAGAAAAAAACAGCAACCAAAAAAACCAACACACATATTTTCTAATTTCTATAGATTCTGACAGCTAGGATATCCATTCAGATCCATGACGCAAAACTACATCAGTTTTGATGCTTCTAAACAAAACATGAAATTGAAGAATGATGCCATTATATATTTGTATGAGAAACTCCTGATAGAACATATCAGGTGACATTTCCTTTAATCAAGCATGATCATTGTACAAGTCAAATTTGCTCTAATGGCTGCCAAAGAAGATATCCACGTGAGTCTTGGCTATTTTAGAATTCCCTTGTGTAGGGAGACTAGATTACACTAAACTTGTTTCCACCTAAAAAGACACGGTGATATGGTGTGGTGTGGGTTTCCATTTAGTTGTGGTATCCTTTCCGTTAATTACATATACTGGATCCTTTATATAGTAAACACGTTTCTAGTGTTCACATGTAGTGGTATAACTGAGTTGCCAACTCTCTAGAGAAAATTCTACTCTTTATCTCCCATACGGTATATCAATGTATTACGGACATGTTGTTTAATGCCAAGATAAACACCATCATTTGCATGATTCCTGTCCTAGATCATATGACAATATGTCAAGGCCAGTCTCTTTCAAACATTTATTATGTCAAGGTCATATCCCATTGGTTATGTGCCAATGGCAAGGTCACCCTCTTTAAACAATTGTAATGCCAAAGTCATTGCAAGGCTACATTCATTGAACAATTCTTTAATGTCAAAGTCATACTAGATCAGTTGTGTGTCAAAGGTCAAGGCCATATCTCTTTGAAAAATAGTTAAAACTAAAGTCATTATATTCTATCAGTCATGTGTTTATGTTCAATTTAAGTTATGGGGCTAGTCCCTACCTATCAACCCAGCTTCAAGTCATTTACTTTCTTTCTCACCAATTCATCTTCTTTGAATGTCACATTTTTATCTGCATAACCAATACTTATCTAGAATCGAAATGGGAATTCTGATCAACATTCTTTAAATGAAATTATGCGTTCTATGAAGAGGTTTGTCAGATTACGTTTTAATTCCTAGCATTTGATCTTGATAAAGAATCGAGATTAGTTTGATAAGTATACATGTCACAGCTATGGGAGTGATCCATCTTGTATGATGTATGTGATGCGGCATGCCTCCCTTCCAGGTCTTAGTAGACCAGATCAACTTTACTTCCTAACAAAGATGGATAGCCACATTGTGGATTTTTGTTTTGTTTTGCTCTCTATGATTATTGTATGTTTGATTCTAAAAGCTAAAAATAAAAGTTCATACAAATTCTAGTTTTGATTGTTTCAATGCAATTTAATTAAACAGTTTCATTTCAATCTATAATTCCAATTGATGCACTGAAAACTAAAATTTCCTGGTATTCATCATTAATTGTTTGGAGACTGCAAGTCATTTTGCATCAACAATAATTTTTTCTGATTACATGATGTTGAGATATTTCGCAGTACAAAAAATGCACCTTTATTTAGCACTTTATCAATAATAGAACAAAACTTGACACTTGATCAGAATTGATTATTTTACCTGAACAAGAGCACTTATTACCAATACATATTCTGATGGGGCTGAAACAGGATTGCCAAATCTCTACCTGGTAATACTGCAGGTGACTTTCTACTGTTTGTTGGTGGGTAGACTGTACATGACCCTAGTTTAGTCCCTATAGACACTTAGATTGCATTCCTTTTCCTACTAAGTCTTTAACAACGTTGATGGTGATTGTTTTTTAACGTGACTGCTAGAATTTCCTAAATTCTATGGTCCCTTAGTTTACAGTACTGGACCACTTGAGGAAGAGTTCAGTGCTTGATGTTGACCATCTCTGACCACACTACAGTAAACAAAGGTCATGACAAATTACATTTATCTCATGGCCTCCATTGGGGATCCAACCCAGACCTCTGGCTAATAAATGTGTTGTTCATCTGATTTTGAGCTTAATAAATTCTCATCTTTATTTTGTTTTATTATTAGGTTAATACCTACCAGAGGGGTGTTCAGAATAGCTAACACTGTAGCATTCCAGACTTATGACAAATATTAACTGATCGTATCATCTTGGCCAAAAGAAAAACATCCTTCTTGTTTAAGCGTTAACGTGTGACTGATATTTATCAGAGCCATCATCAAACTTTGGCAGACATATTGCTGATCAGGGAGTCGTTCAGTAAAGGGGAAAGAATAAGAAAAAATTGAATTTTAGAAAGAAAAATAAAGAGTCTATGCAATAGACGATTTTTTACACGATTCAAATTTAAGGCCTCCTTGAATACGATTCAAATTTACCGCCTCCCCGTATATATTTGATTACTTCTGATTGGCTTATCAGCTCAGAGCGTGCTGCCAGTTAGTTTGTGGTAGGAAGCACAAACTAGGGATGTTAGTGCCTACTATTTGAAGAAGTGGGAAATTTTTTTTTTTACCTACCTCACTGTCTGTAATAGAATCATATACAACAATAGATTCAGCTAATGTAATGTTTGCCAGAAAGTTTAAATATATGGTTTCGTTTATGCATTGTCTTTTTTTCTTAGTTATGAAATTTACCACATATGAAAATAAATTGAAGCAATTTCTTACAATGTCTGGAAAGTACATTCCTGTTTCATTTTGTCTACATTTTTTATCAATTTATTCATTTAAACTATAATTTTCAATTGTTGAAATATTTATACTAATGACACTTTAATTGTTAAAATAGCCATCATGAACCTGATTTATGTATGCTTTCCTAACTGTATTACGTTTTATAATTATCCCCCGCGAAACGCGTTTGCGGGGGTTATTGATTTGGGCTCTGTCCGTCCGTGCGTCCGTGCGTCCGTGCCTCCGTCCGTCCGTCCGAGTATCGTTTCCGGGCTATAACTCCTAAACCGTTCAACTTGGCTACACGAAACTTTCTGTACATGTTAGGCTAGTGCTCTAGTTGTGCCTTTTTCTAATGGGAACCTTCCATTTTCAATACTTTTTCTGTTACCATGGAATCTTATTAAAAAATACCATATTATTAAAGTTTCCTTTCTATTCCGGGCTATAACTCGAAAACCGTTCAACTTGGCTACACGAAACTTTCTGTACATGTTAGGCTAGTGCTCTAGTTGTGCCTTTTGCTAATGGGAACCTTTCATTTTCGATACTTTTTCTGTTACCATGGAAACTTATTCAAAAATACCATATTATTAAAGTTTCCTTTCTATTCCGGGCTATATATTGTTGTATGAATTTATTCAAGGACAATACTAAGCTCTGTTCAAATAGTTAAACCTACATGGATGACAATATCAAGATTTAAACTCTTAGTTACAATGAGCTTCATTTATTTTATGTTTGAGCTTTCATACACAACTGGGCGCGGGGGATAATGCCAAGCTTTGCGGCTCCTTGTTTTAAAAGGGTTCTTGTATTAATTTGTCATATTCGGCTGTGATGTCATTGAGCTGCTTTGTCATTAATTCAGATTCTTTGTCATATTGGACTGCTTTGTCATATTCTGAGCTACTATTTTAGCCCACCATCATCAGATGGTGGGCTATTCAAATCGCCCTGCGTCCGTGGTCCGTGGTCCTTCGTCCGTCGTCCGTTCGTAAACAATGCTTGTTATCATTATTTCTTAAAAACTGCTGCAGGGATTTTGTTCAAACTTCACATGGAGGGTCCCCTTGGTCCATATTTGTGCCATACAGATTTTGAGACTGATCGGAAAAACATGATGGCCGCCAGGCAGCCATCTTTGATTTTGGCAGATGAAGTTTGTTATCGATATTTCTTGAGAACTACTGAAGGGATTTTGTTCAAACTTCACATGGAGGTTACCCTTGGTCCCTATTTATGCCATACAGATTTTGAGGCTGATAGGAAAAACAAGATGGCCACCAGGCGGCCATCTTGGATTTTGATAGTTAAGGTTTGATATCCCTATTTCTCAAAAAGATCTTTCTCAAATTTAATATGTAGGTTCCCCTAGGGCCCTTAATTTTTGTTGTGCATATTGCATTTTTGGACCAATCGATGAATAAGATGGCCGCCACGCCGCCATCTTGGATTTTGATAGTTAAAGTTTGTTATGGCTATTTCTCAGATAGTACTGAAGGGATCTGTCTCAAATTTCATATGTAGGTTCCCCTAGGGACCTAGTTGTGCATAATGCATTTTGGGACTGATCGGTCAACAAGATGGCCGCCGGCCATCTTGGATTTTGATAGTTGAAGTTTGTTACCGCTATTTTTCAGAAAGTACTGAAGGGATCTGTCTCAAAATTCATATGTAGGTTCCCCTAGGGCCCTAGTTGTGCATATTGTGATTTGGGACCGATCGGTCAACAAGATTGCTGCCAGGCAGCCATCTTGGATTTTTATATTCAAAGTTTGTTATCGCTATTTCTCAGAAAGTATTGAATGGATCTTTCTCAAATTTCACATGTAGGTTCCCCTAGGGCCCTAGTTGTGCATATTGTGATTTGGGACCGATTGATCAACAAGATGGCCGCCAAGGAGTCACCTTGGCTTTTGATAGTTGAAGTTTGTTACCGCTATTTCTCAAAAGATACTGAAGCGATCTGTCTCAAATTTCATATGTACCATAGTATGTTTGAAAAAGTTTAAAAAGTAGAGAAAAGATCCATCTTTCCTTTGTCAGATATAGATCATTCTTTGGTGGGCAGCCAAGATCCCTCTGGGATCTCTTGTTATCATATTGGGGTACTTTTTCATATTGGGCTGCTTTATCTTATTTGGCTACTTTGTCATATTGAGCTCATGCAGATATATTTTGTTTAATCTTGTTGCGTGTGGAGTTTCTTATCATGCTCTTTATATTTTGGCTGATAAATTTCTGTGGTGTCCTGTTGAAGTTTTTCATTAACTTTATTACGCGGAAAGCAATGTGTAGCTGATGAAGGATGAAACTGTGACACATCATCTTCTATAGGATCCATTAATACCAGATATTTATCTTTAGTCCTGTCCACATTAGGCCAGGAGAGGCCGAGCAAGATTAATGGTCTGATCTGGCCTAGGAACCAGAAAAATTACCCCTAACACGAATGTTTTCAGGGTGTGTGTGGTTTAGCGTTGGGAATTAGCTGGACTTGTAAGAAAAGTACATTGCATGCTAAAGCTATAAACATGGTCAATGAGGTCTCAGACATTTTGTTTTTTTTACAGCTGTTTTGAGCCAAGTTCTTAATATTAATTATTTGTCTGTTTTTGTCATCCACAAAGAATCAGTTCTTTGTATTTTTATTCGCCATATTGTATTCTTGTAGTCACTTAAGCATTGAACTTCTTACATTCATAGCCAATATGAATGCCAACTTGACAGAAGCAAATTCCATGAAGCGCGCTAGCATCTTTACATTTGGTTACAATTTTATGATGAAATCCCAAGGGATCATGGATGGAACTGCCATTTAACACCCCTTTTCTGTGATCGCTGGCACGGCAATTGTGATGTCACAATGATAATGATGTACGTCATAATAAGCTCTTGAAGTTCATAGACTATATGAATGCAAATTGGGCTTGGTAAGGTTACATAGTGGGACTGCAGTGAAAATGTAAATATAGAAGCTTGGTATTATGTTTTATGAGACAATAGCTATTTTTGATTTTTAGACCAGGATTTGTATGCAGTACTATAGTGTCAAAGTTATAAAAGACTTTACAAGGTTGTAAATAATTGCTTTTACAAGTAAATAATTGCTTGTCTATACACAAAGCCCATTTTTAGAGCAACATCAAATGACTGAAAAATGATGATCAATTTTAAAAGGGAGCTTACTCTGCATTATGACAGATTACAATGGTAATGACTTATGCAGCTTTAAATAGTAAGTTTAAGGTTAAGTGACTTTAATATTATTTCGCTTCTAATTTACAGATAAGGCAGCCAACTGTGATCACAAGTTCTCCTTTAAGATGCAACAGAAGGGAACCTTCATGTCCCCCGGCTTCCCCAATAAGTACCCTCAGGAGGTGGAGTGTAGCTACTTCTTCCATGCCACCCCGGAGGGCCGTATAAAGATCAGTTTTGACTACTTCAACCTGGAGGTGCGTTCAGATAAGGGGTATGTACAACTACAGGCTATCCTTTTTAACAGTTAGCTTAATATACTCTAGTTCAAGACAAAGTGTTTGAAAGATAATGTGATTTAATGTGTTACATATTGGTATCACCTTTGGCATCAATGGCAGTAAATTGGCAAAGGCATTGTTATTATAGCTTTGGTTTCCTAATTGTTCCTTTCCTCCAACTTCATGCAGATTTTCCTTTTGAAAAATGCTTGTTCAGCAAATTTATGAATGAATTTATGAACTTGACCTTCATTCAAGGTTGAGTCCCTGGGATCAATTAAATGTTTATAAAAATTATTTGCCTTATGAAATAAACGCAGGTATCTGATATTTTGTGAAGCTATATAGAACCAAATATTATGAGAAGAACAAACAGATAAGGCAGCCAACTGTGATCACAAGTTCTCCTTTAAGATGCAACAGAAGGGAACCTTCATGTCCCCCGGCTTCCCCAATAAGTACCCTCAGGAGTGGAGTGTAGCTACTTCTTCCATGCCACCCCGGAGGGCCGTATAAAGATCAGTTTTGACTACTTCAACCTGGAGGTGCGTTCAGATAAGGGGTATGTACAACTACAGGCTATCCTTTTTAACAGTTAGGCTTAATATACTCTAGTTCAAGACAAAGTGTTTGAAAGATAATGTGATTTAATGTGTTACATATTGGTATCACCTTTGGCATCAATGGCAGTAAATTGGCAAAGGCATTGTTATTATAGCTTTGGTTTCCTAATTGTTCCTTTCCTCCAACTTCATGCAGATTTTCCTTTTGAAAAATGCTTGTTCAGCAAATTTATGAATGAATTTATGAACTTGACCTTCATTCAAGGTTGAGTCCCTGGGATCAATTAAATGTTTATAAAAATTATTTGCCTTATGAAATAAGACGCAGGTATCTGATATTTTGTGAAGCTATATAGAACCAAATATTAGAGAAGAACAAAAACAAGTTCAATTAGTAAAACTGCTGTTCTGTCGACATGGCATTAAGGAACTGGTGATGGAGTTATCAGGTTTATTGATTGGTGTAAAAGCAGAAATGATGCCGAGATCTAAAATAGCCCGACTCCTCAGTATATCAAACAGCCTACCATCAATCCACACACAGAAGGTACAGTCTCCCCTTCATAGCTCTTCCTTTAATGTCGCTTTATTCTCAAGAACACATTCCATATTAAGTCATCATAGTTGAAGATTTAACCAGGCTTTAAGGAAAATTAAACTAAAATCTGCAAATTGTGTTAGGATTATCAGACATACAGTTACTAAATAATGTTGTCCTGAAATTCAATAAAACTACAGATAATCAACCCCTAGCTAGGTAGATTGAATGTTAAGTGGCTGTTTTGTAAATTTTTCACTATGTCTATTAGCGTATTTGGGGTCAACCTCTACCTAGAGAAGAAACAAAGGTCAAATGTGGTAAGGGGTCTTATTTTGCAGACAACCCATCGGAGTACATCAATCTATAAAGTTGTTGATTCCACACAAAAATGACAGACTGAAATCTATCTCTAGATAATGTAAATTGAATTTGTAAAACTAATGATGATTGAGATATTGTATACAAATTACTGACCAATTTAACTAGCAAACATTACAGCATTGAAGTTTGAATAGAAGTGCAATATAGAAAAATTAAGTGTGAATGGGAAGATAATTTCCTGATAATGAATGACCTTTATTGACCTTGAGTTTTTACTTATCGATGAAAATTCACTTAATTTCTGAAAAAGTAACCTATTTTTGTTGAGCTCCAATCTGCAGGAAAGTATAACCTTTTTATTTGAACTCCAATCTGCAGGAAAGTATAACCTTTTTATTTGAGCTCCAATCTGCAGGAAAGTATAACCTTTTTATTTGAGCTCCAATCTGCAGGAAAGTATAACCTTTTTATTTGAGCTCCAATCTGCAGGAAAGTATAACCTTTTTATTTGAGCTCCAATCTGTAGGAAAGTATAACCTTTTTATTTGAGCTCCAATCTGCAGAAAATACTTTTTTTGTTTGAGTAGTATCCAGCTGCACCAATTTACAGAACATATCCTTTTTGAACTTGGTCATACATAAAAGAGATGTGCTCTGGTCTTTGTATAGCTGTAATAAGTGTTTGATATAAAAGTTTGAGTTGATTGCTGAGGGTCTCTTGAATCCCCGCCATCCTTTCACAGAGTTCTCATGAGGACTATATATACATACAAGTTAGTGTGGGTGTGTGGGATACAGAGTTTGATGGGGCAGGCTAATATGTGTGTGAGAGTTCACAGAGCACCCTATGGACACAAAGCTAGGATGCAGCACTGTATACAACAGAAAGTGTACCCTGATGTAAAGGACGGTAGACATTTAACAATCAGATATAAAGCATTCACTGCTTCAACTGAAAGGTACTTTTGCTTCTGTTGTAGCCTAGCTGCCCTGTATTGTTAGTTATTAAGCATTAAGGTGCATTGTTATCTGGACTGGAAAATGATTCAAACAATTCAATAAAACACCATGTTTTAGGATTGTTTATGGTTTTGTGGGGGAGGGGTAATATATGTTAATTACTGGAACTTGATCGGTGAAAAATGATGCACAGAGGAGACTATTGCAAAACTTGATGTTGATGTTTGCTTCCTTAAGCAATGAAAAGCTATAAGCATGTCCACCAAGATGTGGCAGTGATATGATCTTATTTCTCAGCCAATTTGAATGTCTAGAGTACAACTTTGAATGTTCTGTCCCTGTGGATCTGGACCATAGCATTAGATGTATACAATCAATATTTGTATCTTTCTGGTCATGGAAGCTTGCTACTATAAACAAATTAGGGACTTGGTAGCTTTAGTAGTCTGCTCGGGGTACTAAGTAAATCCTATAATAAAGTATATATAGTCTCCATCTGATAGGGAGGTCGCAGCACTAACCTAGCTTTACTGTTCTGTCAGCTGTAAATAAAATTCTCTCTATAAATCTATATGTAGTTATTTAGTCTTGAACCCTGACGTTTCAAATAGATTTCCTGGAAATTCTCTTGGAGTATAAAATTATGGAAACATTTCCAACAATTTCAGCCATATGGCAGTGCTATAGCTATCATAAGGATCATTACCATATAGCCATACTTCCATATCCATTTTACTGTTCTGTACAAGTATTCATAGAGGTATGAAGAAAAAGAATCAGCCAATTAGAAAGCCGGATTTAGTATAAAAGCAACAAAATAAGTATTGTAATTAAACAATCACCTTAATATCAATTAATTAGACTTCTTTTTTACATGGCGTGATACAGTTGTGAATGTTGAAAACAATAAGAAAACAGCAAAACTCCTATAAACATAAAACCTTACTTATTAAGTGTGATTTCATGAAATTAACATAAACATCTAATAAAAATCTTGTGAAAATATTCGCTCGCTAAAACAAAATCTGCTTGCTCGCTCCTGATTTAAAAATTCCACAATACAAAGATCAAGAAATCAAATTCGAATGACCTTATAGGAATATGCAAAAGATTAGTGATTGACATGTGTACTCTTAAAGCTTTGATTCCTGTAGACAACAACAAATGGTGTCTTTATTGGTCAGAGGTAACGGTTTTGAATTTTACTTAATTGGATGGTCATTGGAACCATGCAGTGACCTCCTGACCCCAGTTTCACAAATATTCCTTGACTTAAGGAAAATACTTACATTAAATTCAAATTCTCAGTAGGAAAACATTAAAGAAGTAAAGAATAAAACCTTGAAACTTAACTTCTGCTATGCTTTCCTAAATTTTGAGTTAAATGATTAATCTTTAAGGTAATTAAGTAATATCAAATTGGGTGCTATAGCTGTTTTCAGAGCAAACACTTCTACCTTTTACACAAATTGAAATCTCTCTCTAACTTGAGAAAGTTAGGCCTACTCAATGACCATATTTAATTTCTCGCCGCTTTTCAAGAATTCATTATTATAACATCAAGCTCTGGTTTTATATTGCTGCATTGTGCTGATTGAATGGATCTTTAATGTCATTTTATTTTTTGTGCCTCTTGATGTAAAAATCTATTCCACGAAGGCATGACAGATGAAACTTGTGGTAATGTTCTATTCTGTTGCTGTTTTCCAGTTGAAGGGCTAATGAGAACTCTGGATTACGTGGTGCTAATCTGATGGGTCTTGAAAAAAACATTGCATGGAACGGAGGCCCTGAAGACTAAATAAAATCTTAATGTCAAATATGAAGCCCGATGAAAGTCAGTTTTAGATCAGGCTTATAAGAGAGTTAGCAGGAATTCCTTTACTAGTAATTTTATAAATGTTCAAGCTTCATATCAAAGTCAGTTTCTATCTGGAGATAATGTGTCACATATAAGACCATGTCTCCTTCAATCACCTAATGTATTATACAGACTGTTTTATCCCATATGCTTCATTGGGGGATTCTATTTTTTTCTGCAAATGTTTTTATTTTACCAAAGTAACAGCTGATCCTAAAATGTAACAATAACAACAAACTAATGACTTTGTCATTAACACCATAACCGTGGCAAATATAGGGTTATATTCTTACAATGATAATGACCAAACTGATGGCTTTGTCATATACCACAATAGTGGCAAACTTAGGGTTAAACCCTAACAATGATAATGACAAACTGATGGCTTTGTCATGTACCACAATAGTGGCAAACTTAGGGTTAAACCCTAACAATGATAATGACAAACTGATGGCTTTGTCATGTACCACAATAGTGGCAAACTTAGGGTTAAACCCTAACAATGATAATGACAAACTGATGGCTTTGTCATGTACCACAATAGTGGCAAACTTAGGGTTAAACCCTAACAATGATAATGACAAACTGATGGCTTTGTCATGTACTACAATAGCGGCAAACTTAGGGTTAAACCCTAACAATGATAATGACAAACTGATGGCTTTGTCATGTACCACAATAGTGGCAAACTTAGGGTTAAACCCTAACAATGATAATGACAAACTGATGGCTTTGTCATGTACCACAATAGTGGCAAACTTAGGGTTAAACCCTAACAATGATAATGACAAACTGATGGCTTTGTCATGTACCACAATAGTGGCAAACTTAGGGTTAAACCCTAACAATGATAATGACAAACTGATGGCTTTGTCATGTACCACAATAGTGGCAAACTTAGGGTTAAACCCTAACAATGATAATGACAAACTGATGGCTTTGTCATGTACCACAATAGTGGCAAACTTAGGGTTAAACCCTAACAATGATAATGACAAACTGATGGCTTTGTCATGTACCACAATAGTGGCAAACTTAGGGTTAAACCCTAACAATGATAATGACAAACTGATGGCTTTGTCATGTACCACAATAGTGGCAAACTTAGGGTTAAACCCTAACAATGATAATGACAAACTGATGGCTTTGTCATGTACCACAATAGTGGCAAACTTAAGGTTAAACCCTAACAATGATAATGACAAACTGATGGCTTTGTCATGTACCACAATAGTGGCAAACTTAGGGTTAAACCCTAACAATGATAATGACAAACTGATGGCTTTGTCATGTACCACAATAGTGGCAAACTTAGGGTTAAACCCTAACAATGATAATGACAAACTGATGGCTTTGTCATGTACCACAATAGTGGCAAACTTAGGGTTAAACCCTAACAATGATAATGACAAACTGATGGCTTTGTCATGTACCACAATAGTGGCAAACTTAGGGTTAAACCCTAACAATGATAATGACAAACTGATGGCTTTGTCATGTACCACAATAGTGGCAAACTTAGGGTTAAACCCTAACAATGATAATGACAAACTGATGGCTTTGTCATGTACCACAATAGTGGCAAACTTAGGGTTAAACCCTAACAATGATAATGACAAACTGATGGCTTTGTCATGTACCACAATAGTGGCAAACTTAGGGTTAAACCCTAACAATGATAATGACAAACTGATGGCTTTGTCATGTACCACAATAGTGGCAAACTTAGGGTTAAACCCTAACAATGATAATGACAAACTGATGGCTTTGTCATGTACCACAATAGTGGCAAACTTAAGGTTAAACCCTAACAATGATAATGACAAACTGATGGCTTTGTCATGTACCACAATAGTGGCAAACTTAGGGTTAAACCCTAACAATGATAATGACAAACTGATGGCTTTGTCATGTACCACAATAGTGGCAAACTTAAGGTTAAACCCTAACAATGATAATGACAAACTGATGGCTTTGTCATGTACCACAATAGTGGCAAACTTAATGTTAAACCCTAACAATGATAATGACAAACTGATGGCTTTGTCATGTACCACAATAGTGGCAAACTTAGGGTTAAACCCTAACAATGATAATGACAAACTGATGGCTTTGTCATGTACCACAATAGTGGCAAACTTAGGGTTAAACCCTAACAATGATAATGACAAACTGATGGCTTTGTCATGTACACAATAGTGCAAACTAGGAAACCCTAACAATGATAATGACAAACTATGGCTTTGTCATGTACCACAATAGTGGCAAACTTAGGATTTAACCCTAACAATGATAATGACAAACTGATGGCTTTGTCATGTACCACAATAGTGGCAAACTTAGGGTTAAACCCTAACAATGATATAATGACAAACTGATGGCTTTGTCATGTACCACAATAGTGGCAAACTTAAGGTTAAACCCTAACAATGATAATGACAAACTGATGGCTTTGTCATGTACCACAATAGTGGCAAACTTAAGGTTAAACCCTAACAATGATAATGACAAACTGATGGCTTTGTCATGTACCACAATAGTGGCAAACTTAGGGTTAAACCCTAACAATGATAATGACAAACTGATGGCTTTGTCATGTACCACAATAGTGGCAAACTTAGGGTTAAACCCTAACAATGATAATGACAAACTGATGGCTTTGTCATGTACCACAATAGTGGCAAACTTAAGGTTAAACCCTAACAATGATAATGACAAACTGATGGCTTTGTCATGTACCACAATAGTGGCAAACTTAGGGTTAAACCCTAACAATGATAATGACAAACTGATGGCTTTGTCATGTACCACAATAGTGGCAAACTTAAGGTTAAACCCTAACAATGATAATGACAAACTGATGGCTTTGTCATGTACCACAATAGTGGCAAACTTAGGGTTAAACCCTAACAATGATAATGACAAACTGATGGCTTTGTCATGTACCACAATAGTGGCAAACTTAGGGTTAAACCCTAACAATGATAATGACAAACTGATGGCTTTGTCATGTACCACAATAGTGGCAAACTTAGGGTTAAACCCTAACAATGATAATGACAAACTGATGGCTTTGTCATGTACCACAATAGTGGCAAACTTAAGGTTAAACCCTAACAATGATAATGACAAACTGATGGCTTTGTCATGTACCACAATAGTGGCAAACTTAGGGTTAAACCCTAACAATGATAATGACAAACTGATGGCTTTGTCATGTACCACAATAGTGGCAAACTTAAGGTTAAACCCTAACAATGATAATGACAAACTGATGGCTTTGTCATGTACCACAATAGTGGCAAACTTAGGGTTAAACCCTAACAATGATAATGACCGATCTGATGGCTTTGTCATGTACCACAATAGTGGCAAACTTAAGGTTAAACCCTAACAATGATAATGACAAACTGATGGCTTTGTCATGTACCACAATAGTGGCAAACTTAAGGTTAAACCCTAACAATGATAATGACAAACTGATGGCTTTGTCATGTACCACAATAGTGGCAAACTTAAGGTTAAACCCTAACAATGATAATGACAAACTGATGGCTTTGTCATGTACCACAATAGTGGCAAACTTAAGGTTAAACCCTAACAATGATAATGACAAACTGATGGCTTTGTCATGTACCACAATAGTGGCAAACTTAAGGTTAAACCCTAACAATGATAATGACAAACTGATGGCTTTGTCATGTACCACAATAGTGGCAAACTTAGGGTTAAACCCTAACAATGATAATGACAAACTGATGGCTTTGTCGTGTACCACAATAGTGGCAAACTTAAGGTTAAACCCTAAGAATCATGGAGTTAAATTGTCTTATAATGAAGAGTCTGATTAATCATTAATTCACAACAATGATGAGCTACCTTATGTATTAGTAGTCTTATCATATAATTAGAATGTGATGAACAGTATTATTTTGATGTGGATTTACTTATGTATATATATTGTAAATTTGGGTAAAAAGTAATTATTATCTAATTTGTATTCAACTTCTGCAAACGTTTTTTTTATTACAAAAGTCAAACTTTAACACTAGTTAAAACATCAAAGTATACATTGTTAATTAAAAAATGAAGGTTATATAATTTTTATTTCAAGAAAACGAAAAGTCAAGATTTGTCGTTGCTAAGCTGACATTGTCTTTGATTACAAATGTTGCATTGAGAACACAAAACATGAAAATGAAAAAATGCAGATGTAAAATAAGGACAGTTTGAGCATTTTGTTTATTTTATAAGCTACCTGTTATATAAACTGTTTGCAGATTTTTTTATTCTGATAAGAACATAATTAAATACCATCAGGCACAATGTACTCTCTTTAGAACTCAATACCAGATACAGATGCCTTGTGTTTTGGTACTAAGCTCTTTTTTTTTTTACTTTGAATGTGTATTGAAAACCACTTGATAATACACACAGAATTTGCATATTGTAATACCTATTTTATTGACTGCAGTATGTATAAGGGTTTGTTAATATTCTTCTCTAGGGACTCTGGCTCCACTGGAACAATGGCAAAAGACATTTAGACTACAACTCACAACCACAAAGAGATCTATAAACAAAATGGAATTTTCTGAGGCAGGAATTTCCATTTGAAATTGTGAAGACTTGAATGATGGTAAAATGCAAACATGTATGACCATATATGTACTTATGCTAGTTAATGGTGAAAGAAGAGTATCATTTATAATTGGTTTGCATTTATGTAAGGTTCCCATTGCCTGCAAGAAAGAGTTTGTTTTGTTAATATTTTGGGTCCCATTCACTATGGAAGGTCAATGAATTGGTTTAAACAAATTTCAAATGGAGTTCATCGACCTGCAGCCAGTTGGCATCCATGGACCTTGAACACACCAGCATCAGGAGGTTGATGACTATGGTGGTAGTAGCTAGAAGGTCACCTTAACAACTCAAGAATGATGGACGTTTTTTGGGCACTCTGTACTCTACAACATAATTAAAACAACTTTCCATAAAATTTTGACATCCTCCACAATAAAAGCTGACATTCTATATCTTCATCAAAACAGATAGTCTGAAAACCTCAGACAGTGTAGAGAAAAATGGTGCAATAAATCATGTCTTCTGACCAAATAGAAATGTCAGCTAACTTAACCTAATTAATTAGCAAATTTTATCCCTTGACTAAACATCTGTATCTTTAATAAGTGCTTAGTAATTACAATAAGTAATAGCATTCTTTTATCAAATAATTGAGATCAAATCAGCCTCACATGTATACACATGAGCTTATGTAAGCTTCTGTTTGGTTACTGGGTTATGTCATATTGACACCTCAACCTTCATTTAGCCAGAAGTTAGTGTTTGGAAGTCCTGGGTTCGAATTCTGGTCTGGCCGCCACATTTTCTCCTATATACCATTGATTGTGCCCCTTGATTACAAATGTGTTTTGTGGTACAGAGATGTTTATACCAAGGGCTGATTTTCCCTTGATGATGCATGCCTTAAAAGTGATGCATTTATGCCATAATTTATGTCCCTTGATTATAAGATGCTGTTAATTATTGCGAGACATGTATAAAATTGGTTATGTCCCTTGACAATAAAATACATTTTGTGATGCTTTAAGACATGGGTAATGTCCCCTGATAAAATCCGTCCAAAAGTGTTATCCAGACATTAGTTAATTAGCCCATTCATGCTATACAGACATTTGGTGAGTGGGAGAAGTCCCATGGCCAAACCTACTGTTAACTGCATCCTTCTCAGAGTGGCATGTTCTTTAATCTAATAGATTCAGTCAGCCAGTCATGTGTTTATGAGCTTATAATCAATGTCTCTCTAGTCCACGCTGGAGGAAATACTACAAAACATGTGTCCAGCAAGTCAAGTAAAAAATAGATGTGGAAAACATCAGACTGATGTAATAGGGTGCAGGATTTATAATAAATTCAATACCTGCCTCTGCCAGGGATCAAACTCGGGACCTCTGGATTACTAGTCTGACGTTCAACTAATCGAGCTAAAGAGAAGTTCTCTCTAGCCGAGCGATATATTGCAGCTAGTATTGACCGGGGTTAGATACTCCCCCTCCATGAATCAACTTTTCCTTGATTTTTTTAGGGATCGCAACGATTCCTTCACAGGTATCGTGAAGTGTCTTTCCCCAGTCCCTACATGGGTGCCAATGTAACAGGTAAAGGATTTACAATAAATTTAATACCTGCCTCTGCTAGGGATCAAACTCAGGACCTCTGGATTACTAGCCTGACGCTCAACCAATTGAGTTAAAGAGAAGTTTTCTCTAGACGAGTGATATATTTCCATCATCCACCCCCCCACTCCACTCCCCACCCAACCCTTTTTTAAGGGAGAAAAAAAAAAGATTTAAATAATACTGAGTTGGGAGACCCATTAAGGGCCTGATTGAAGTTTGATGGTTTTTCTGTTTTCCAGTTTTTCTCAACCTTTCTTTCTTATATTTCTTAATGACTCCATATATACAAAAGGGAATGTCATTAGTGATATGTTTATTTTTCTTTTAAGTCTGAAATTTGTTTGGGACAATTCCCTTTGTCCAAATATAAACATGTTTTTTGGGACGATTGTGTCCAAATACAAACATGTTTGTGTGGGACGATTGTGTCCAAATATAAACATGTTTGTGTGGAACAATTGTTTTCAAATATAAACATGTTTGTGTGGGACGATTGTGTCCAAATATAAACATGTTTGTTGGGATGATTGTGTCCAAATATAAACATGTTTGTTGGGACAATTGTGTCCAAATATAAACATGTTTGTGTGGGACAATTGTGTCCAAATATAAACATGTTTGTGTGGGACAATTGTATCCAAATATAAACATGTTTGTTTGGACGATTATGTCCAAATATAAACATGTTTTTTCTCGGGCAATATTTATATAAACCAACACAATTTGCTGCTAATGTGCGGTGTAGAATAGACAGCCATGGTGACGTTGTGTGACAGGTTGGAGAGAATCGGGTGTGGAGACATCTCATCGGAGACACATTGATCTCGAGGACAGTGTCTATAATCAGAAACTGGACACTCACGTGTCTGTCACGGGACTCGAATTAGCACCAGCTAAGTTTGTTTAAATAAAGATGGATGCCGATTTACAACGATTTTATTACATTCTTGGAAATATTTTCACCTCTGGATGATGAAGCAAAAAAAGCATGGTGTTAATATTTATCAGGGGCTTTAATGTGTCGGTCAGTGTTGTTCATTGACCGATGGCACTAACTGGCCATACTCCTGGGAGTTGATCACTCTTGCTTACAGCTAGACTACAGTAATATGATCTAGCTCTGTTCTACAGTTCTGTATTAGTTTTGTCTGTAATCTTGTCAGGAAGGGTTCTCTTACTCTGTAAGGATTCATTTTCTCCTGACTTGAGACTTTTTCATGGATAATAATAGTAAGACAATTTGTCATTAGATTATCCAGTCTAAGTGTATAAACATCTCTAGGTCACGTGGCTATCCACTAAATGTATTAATATCTTGTGAAATTCATTGTCTTTTATATTTGTTTCTAAAATGAAAAATACTTGTCGGAATTTGTTTTAAGCTTTATAATTTATCAAAAAACCCTATTAAGGGACATGTATTGGATTTAATAGAAGGTTGGCCAGCAAGTCAGCAGCATTCTAAAACACATTTATTATAATGAAGAATTCTGTTGGGAGAAGAAACTGATGGTATTGTATCGCTTCTTAATTTGAGAAAAATGCACTATTTCTCTTAAAAAGATGACATATTTTCCCCACAAATAAATCATATAACAATTAAATGCGCGCCTGTCTTCAAGAGCAGATTACATCGAAATGCGTAAAGGCATAAGATGTGCAGTGACAGAAACTTTCAAATGGTATTTAGCAATGATAGTCCATTTAGGAATGCATAAAAATTGAAGAATATGGCTACTTATCTGATTCTGATCATTTCCAAGCTGACATCTTTGTTATGTATGTTTCTGTTACGCAATGATAGGGAACCTCCTCCTTCAGCGTTCACCATTGTATCCTGTTGTGTTTCTAACACAATCTCCAATGATGGAAAAAACTCCTCTTGTTGCACTGTTAAAAATGTGTTAACTTGACAAAAAGGTGTAACATTAGAGAAACTTCTTCTTGTGAAAAAATCAATATTTTTGAACCAAGTAAAAGTACAGGTTTATTAGTGACTGAGCAACATTGTGATAATGGATGGCCGAAGGTCTGGTGTAGGTGCATTTGGTTCTCGGAAAATACTGCATTAACTTCAAAATAATTGTATTGTACTAAAAAACTGCATGATAAATCAACGCGTTATCTGATTCTCACTCTTAATTATTGAATGTCAATTATGCATTTATTTTTATTAGTGATATTAGTATTATTCCATCTATCAATGTCAGATGATGATATGGTCATACGATTTCAATTACACCTCTTAATTTCCTCATGCAGAAAAAGATAAGTTGTAAAGTGATCTAAGAATTACAATTACAGCTAGCAACAAAACCTCTGGTATGAACTGTCAAAAATAGGGGCACATGCTAGTGCACAAAGTGTTAGAACCCATTAAAACTCTTCTAGCCAATTTCCGAAGCATTTCTCAAGTCCTTGACAAGAATTAAGGTTTGTCGGCTGACTTTGACATGATCGGCGATGTGGACAATATGGCTGCCAGTCATTTGGAATGCATGCTGGGAGGACTGGTCTCAAAGCTGACAGTAGCAGCCTGAGCACATGTAGAGTTCTGTCAATACCTATATCTTACTTATATTACAGCTTTAATGTATTGTCTTTTCCAGGAATTTTACTTTCATGGCAGGGTATATGCTGTAGAAATTATAAGTATCCAAGTACAAAAACTTATTGAAAATGTGAAAAACAGGGGAAAAGTATCGCTGCCATTTAGTGCGCCCATACAAGAATCAAACAGTTCTTAAGAGCCATATTTATACCTGTCCAATAAAGTGGATGCAGAATACAATTTGCAATATATGTTTATCTTTTTAGGACTATAACGTCTGCTTAAAGAAATATGGTATGTGTGTCTGTTGGGCATTGAAATTTTTTAATCCAACTGTAATGGTGTGTTCTGTAAAATTTATTGTTGTGATATATACAGATGGTATGTCTGGAATGGTTGATAGAAGGCCTGATATATAGATAGACAGCTATATTGAACTCAATAAGTACCTATGTCGCTATAAGCGTTCTCTCTCCAACATGATTGTGTCGTAAATGCACATTGTACTTTGACTAAGGTCTAATTTAAATATACAAAGTGGAGTACAATACGTTTTGCAATTAACATGATTGAAAGGCTTATGATTTTGCAACTACATGTAGAGGAACAGTGGATAATATGTAACCAATAAACCGTTCAGATTTGCAAAGTTCCGGAATTTCAGTTAGTTACTTTTTACTTAATCAAAAATCAAATCCTGTTCCGTGCCATTTTGTCTGGATTGTGAGTTGTCCATTCTGTTCTAGGTCCACTAAAACATAGAGGTCTTACCTTCTTGATGTCTGATATTGTAGTTCATTAATGTTCTTTGTCGAACATATCTAATTACAGTGTATATTAAGAACCTGTTGTGCTGTACATTGTAAAACAAACTGTGTTGTATATAGTTATACATTATTTTCACTATTTGTTTTGTTGTCTTACTGTTTTGTTGTACATAGTTATACATTATTTTCACTATTTGTTTTGTTGTCTTACTGTTTTGTTGTATATTAATGTAGAACTGTCTGCTTTTGTAGATGCCAGTTTGATTTCATAGAGATCCACTATGTCAATGATGAGGGCTTCAAATCAGAGGTGGGCAGGTTTTGTGGCAGTGATACACCTGAAGAGTTTGTGTCACTCCAGCCGAAAATGGAAATTGTGTTCAAGTCTGATTCTACCAAGGAACAAAACGGTTTTATTGCACACTATGAGTTTCTTGGCGATAGTAAGTATGCATAAAGTACAGCTGGTTTTCTATCAAATTCCTTTAAAATGGAGAACACAATATGTCTACATCTGTCACCTTTATCAGAAAAATCAAATGGGGAATAGTGTTGTAGATGGTCTTTGCCTTTACAAGTCGGTTAATGCTTATATTCTGCACTCTAGTGATAGAGAAAGGCGAGAGTAGTCCTGAGAAAAAAGCATAATCCTATATGGTCATTGCCTTTACCTGGAATGTTCCCCACAAAGGCTTCAATCTCCTAATCTAAAGGTTGATGACTGTATGGTAGAAAAAAAAAGAAAATATGTTTGTCCCTACCTAGGCCTATAAAGTAATTGATTTGGGGGAAAAATAGCTAATTGTAGATTGATATTGGATGAGTGCAGATTTACAAGTAACAAACATATGCATCCAGAGAAAGAAAAGATTAAATTTACAGTGTACTGTTTATCAGTGTGGATATCAACAGAAACTAGTTTTGATTAAGGAACGTCTACCAAAATTGTTTGTTAACGATGTAATTTAACGGCTGTCCGTGTAAGTCTTTTTCTGCTTGGGTGGGTAATTGTTGTTTCAATGAAATCCTTACTGACCTCCATTTTGTAAATGGCTTTTGGATGTTGATCGTCCGGAGAAAAGATGTGGGGCGAGATAAATTGATGCGATCAATGACTTGGCTCTCAACGCACTCATTCTGACCGATTGACCACTATATCCAGGGGTCTAACTTAGCCTGGTATATATTGACCACAACCCATATTTAAGCACTATGGCGAACATATAACAAACTTTCAACCTCTGACTGGGTTTGTCTTTCTCTTAGAAGAACACACATAATACTTCTTTGAGTTTGGAGATTTATAGAGGAACACCATTTGTATCATATTGCATGCAGTGCATCTTTAAGGATCTAACTATACATACAATTAGAGGTCAGATTCTGGCAACCTTTAGGTTTGTCCAACCAGAATCTTGAAGATTATTAAGATTATTTGCAGAGTATGATGATTCGTTTTCATGCCTCTTGTCTCTCCCCCCTCCTCTCAAATTGCATAAATGTGGTAACATGCTGTTGACAAAATGTTGTTTTCAGTTGATGTAAAATACTCATTTGCATTACTCTCGGGTAAGTGCAGAAAGCATAATGGTCACTGATATGTGACCTCTAAAGGAATGTTGTCAGATCTCTATAAAATTGAGTGAGAAGAAGGGCCTGTGTTTCATTCAGACTGCATTGGAGCAATCCAAAACTCTGATATTGATCTCTGAACTCTAGCCAAAATTCTAAATTACAAGTCTCTGACCACTACACTAGAACGGTTCACAGACGCTCTTAGTCATAGTAACTAGATTTTTGAAGTTTCAAACTAAATGGACCTATATATAACTAGATGGCTGCTCTATTTTCGATTCTGAACAGGCTATGGACTTTGACTATTGCTTCAGATTGGCAGCCATTCGGCCCTTTAACCATGGGATGTGGACCCAGCTATTTAACCCTTTATATAACCTTGTTTCAGATTGGCAGCCATCCGGCTCTTCAACCATGGGATGTGCATGGACCCAACTATTTAACCCTATATATAAACTTGTTTCAGATTGGCAGCCATTCGGCCCCTCAACCATAGGATGTGGACCGGGCTATTTAACCCTTTATATAACATTGTTTCAGATTGGCAGCCATTCGGCCCCTCAACCATAGGATGTGGACCCAACTATTTAACCCTTTATATAACATTGTTTCAGATTGGCAGCCATTCGGCCCTTCAACCATAGGATGTGGACCCGCTATTTAACCCTTTATATAACATTGTTTTAGATTGGCAGCCATTCGGCCCTTCAACCATAGGATGTGGACCCTTAACCCTTTATATAACATTGTTTCAGATTGGCAGCCATTCGGCCCTTCAACCATAGGATTTGGACCCTTAACCCTTTATATAACCTTGTTTCAGATTGGCAGCCATTTGGCCCCTCAACCATAGGATGTGGACCTGGCTATCTAACAGGAAGTGGAGGACTCATCCTTTCACCACACTATCCTGCACTTTTTCCGACTCTGAGTCGCTGCTCATGGATCATCAAGGTGAAGGACACCCAGAAGATCTTGCTCCAGATCGTCGACATGGAGATCTCCAGTAGTAGTAGGTTCACTTGTGTTGTTATTTTCTTTCGACAGATTATTTTACTTTGCATAATGCTTCATCAATGTTAGCTGTTGTTGATCCAACAACAGGCTGACAAGAGCTACTAGGGATTTAATATACTAATACAAAAATGCATACTGATAAATCCCTAAATCCCAATACCTTTTTACAGAGGGCCGCTATGTAACCATGAAAGCTTTCCTAATTCAGTTGGTTACGTCACAAACTCATAACTGCCAAACACTTCAAAGATGGCTGTTAGAAAGGATATTATTCGCCTTGACAATAACTACATTCAGTAATTGAAATAATAGTATAAGCATTGCACTCCTTTCAGATGGCAGTTATGAATGATGAACCACAGTAATATGGATGATGAAAGCCAACTGGACCATCCTATAGACAAAGCAAACATAAAGTGCTCAAGTGCAAATTGACTTTTGTTTAGTTGGCATTGATCGTTCCATGACCATGTAACTAACCACTCAAAAGCAGTTCAACTTTTAAAAAGATGATGACATCATAACATTGATATAATTTACTTGTAGATTAAAATGAAATGAAATGAAAAGTGTATATACACATAAGGATTACAGCACATGTTGCTTAAATGTAATGTGATACAATAGCATCTATATTTATCTTAGTGACAAAATAGCTAATTGTTGCCATGGTAACAAAAAACTTAATGTAACTAAAGTGCTTCTGCATTGCTGAAGTAAGGCTTTTTATGTAAACCATATATATTGCAATAGTACATTGTGTATAGGGAACTTATGCTATTGTTAACTGTAATTGTTGCATGTGGTGCCTGAATTTGTCTCAAAGTGACTACAAATTTAGTATCTGCTGGTAATAAGAGTCTTTGTTGTATTTCAGCATATCCATTTAGTAAGTGTACTGAATCTGACTCTTTAAAACTTCTGTCACTTTGAAATGTTGGGAAAGTGTGTTGATTATAAGCTTCTGAGTTCTAATATGCGTATCGCTTATGCCGAAACGCATGCTGCCATACGCCTATTGCATGTATGTGTCATTTCATTAATACATGGCGTATGTTACAGTGTCGAAATCTAAACCTCATGATTGGGGAATACATTACTGTGTGAATCCAATTAAATGAACCACATATAGTCGCCTTGCTTTAAAGACACTATCAGCTTCTTCTGGTCTTTTCATTTTGGTACCTGACATTTTATGTTTGGGACATTGGTGGCTAATGCCTTTTCTGGTTTTGGC
The DNA here is from genome assembly GCF_041381155.1 of Argopecten irradians. NCBI lineage: Eukaryota > Metazoa > Mollusca > Bivalvia > Pectinida > Pectinidae > Argopecten > Argopecten irradians. Next base: position 45,437,975 of record NC_091134.1, on the reverse strand, counting down.
GTTTGTGTGTATTTTTAGAAATTTTTAGTCAATTTAAAAAAGAAAATGTTCTATTTGAAGATATGTGACGTGAGGATTCTTGTTAAGTTCAATGTCAATGTTAGTATGTCATTGCGGTACATTAGCTGTACTTATATATAGTGCTTGAACCATCAAGACAAATTAAGAAATTACAATCTGAGAGTTACTCTGGCAATACTTATCATATATAGAAATATGTACCATTAAGAGATTGTTTATATATCTGTTTGACTTACCAATTAAGTATTGTATTGATTTTTAGAGTTTATTTTTTTAGAAAACAATACAAATTAAACAAACCTTTATGATGAATCTCAAGTTATAGTACTACCTTTATTGTTATAATTATTTGGTATTTTTTGCATGTCCTGAATAATTCTAAATTTAAAGCATGTCCATTATCAAAGATTGCTTAGAAACTGACGTTAAGATGAAAATGATTATGACAGAAATTTTTATCTGCACATAATAGAGAACTGGTCTTAAGTTTTATTTTATAATCTGGAATGTGATGATGTTCCATGATGCACTACTTGTATATTCAGTTCATTTAAAGGACAATCAAGGCTTTATAGTTTGAACTAGCTTTTATATGGTCATTTTTGTGTCGCCTGCAATACAAGTGTGACATATAGGTATCACCATGTTGGTGGTAGCTGCGGCGTCTGGAAAACGGTTTCTGTGCGATAACTTAAGTATTTATAGTCCGATTTCAACCAAACTTGGTATATTGCTTTATATCAATGAGATCTCAGAAGAGTATGATTCTGGTCAAAATCCGTCTATGCATTAGCAAGAGTTATGGGACTTGATAACTTCACTTAATTATTAACAATATTTTCGTCTGTAAATAACTATTTTTTGTGCTGCTGTGCAGACAACACATCCACTTTCATGGAATTCTTGTTTTCACTATTTTCTTACTTCATTGTATTTCCACTCTTGCAGATTTTCACAATTGCCATAATTTTGCTTTCGGATTAATAGGTACCTTTTCAAACACTGCCCAATAGGCAAATATTAAGGATTTTTCACAATTCCAGACAAAAAAATCTGATCGACCACGCTATAGTCAATTTCATTTTATCAAAATTACGTGTTAAATTAGGAATCATTTTAAAAAGTAAATTGTGTTCTTCATGATATTTTTGTGGTGTGCACCCTAAAACAAGAATCCTGAATCCTTGTTTTCACTGTCATATGTGATAAAATATTCTTTCCCAAGGTCATAAATCCTTGTCCTCGAAGGTCATGTGATAAATTATATCCTTGTTCCCAAAGTCATATATGATAAGATATCTATGATTTCAAAACTGTGTGATAAAATGTTCTCATTTGTAAAGTGATATGATGAAAAAATGTTTCTTCAATGTCAAGTGATGATATTTTTTTACAAGGTCATATGAAAATATTTTCTTTTTCTGTCAGTCATCATTTGGCATGAAGTAATGTTTTCCAATGTCATGGAATGCAATTTTCTCAGAAACTTATAATAATTTAAATAACCAATTTGATGGTTTTCAAGGATCATTTATGTGGATTAAATATATATGTCCTGGTGCCTCTGTGTGCTGATGTTCCATGGGAAATATGGTATGTCAGTATATATAGGATTTTGTCCCTTGTTCAAGAGATCATGTTTCTGAATATTATTATTTCAGCAGTCTGGAAAAATTCCTCTGAGAGAACTCAAGTGTATAATATTTCACAAACTAGAGTTTTTAGTTTTGCCTGGATGCCGGTTATTTCATGTTCTTTCAATCATAAGGGACAGAATTTTACTTCTTCAAAACCCACAAGTATATATTTTATTAGGCCATGTATGATAACGTTCCTAAGGTATAATGAATCAAAATATGATTAATTGAAACTCCAAAGAATAAGAGAAGGATAAAACTCTGCTGTCTTGACATTTTTGTAAATCATTACTCTCAAAATTAAATTAAAGTGGCTGATTTACTGTGCTGTTCACCAACATATATATCGCCGAGTTACATATGCTAGAAGTTTGATGATCCTATAATGATTTACACAACATATCAATAATGCAAGATTATATAAATGAGATTTTTGGGTACCGTTCAGTCAAAGTCACCTTGAGAGCTGTTGGGTTACATTACACCTTATTCAAGATGTGGATAGCAATAAAGAAATAAATATTTTATATTAGTACCTAACTTTGACCTAACCTTCACCGAACCTCCACCTATAAACCTTGACCTTGTGTGTCAAACTACAGGTGGTAGATAGAACCCAGTCATTGACTCTACAGATTTGTTGTTACTAGGTTCCTGTACCGATGCGTTCCTCTTGTTCTTCAATGGTTTCGCCATCCCGGGAATGTACCCAGAGGAACGGTTCTGTGACAGTCTGGAAAACGTACCAGTGCTTAAACGAGAGTTTCTATCAACCTCCTCCAGGGTTGTGATCAGGTGAGGCTCCAGATAATATCATAATCAAGTTGACTACTTGTAATTAATTATGATAATATAAAATTGATATTTCTCTTCTGGGGAATTTTCACTGTGAGAATTAAAAAAGCACTCAAATGAGGGAGCATAAATTATAAAATTCATGGTACTGCATGGTTAGAAGACCATTATAAAATATGATGGGACTTTGGTGAACATTACATGTTAGACTGACCATTATGAAATACTATGGGACTTTGGTAAAGATACATGTTAGACTGACCCTTATGAAATACTATGGGACTTGGGTAAAGACCCAGGGGGCCATGTTAGAAGATCATTATAAAATATGATGGGACTTGGGTAAAAACCCATGCTAGACTGACTATTATAAAATACTATGGGACTTTGGTAAAGATACATGTTAGACTGACCATTATAAAATACTATGGGACTTTGGTAAAGACACATATTAGACTGAACATTATAAAATACTATGGGACTTGGGTAAAGACCCATGTTAGACCGACCATTATAAAATACTATGCAACTTGGGTAATGCTAGGTTAACACTTTGTTCCCGGCAGCCACGGCAGCCCCGTTTCAGGCCACCGTGGACAAAACGTGGTGACCTCGACACCAAATATACATGTAGTTCAGGTTTTCTTCTCATTTAACACATTTTCTAATTAAAACATGTTTGAAATGACATTTTCGGCAATAATTAATTGTTTCATTTGCTCCTAAAAAGTCCAGCATCAGACTTTCATCCCTAGTAAGCCTGGGCGGACCGTGAAAAATGTATCTGAGCTTGATCAAAACTTGTAAAACGTAGCAGACCTCATCAGATCGTAACAGGCCTAGAGAGAACGTAGTGGTAATCCTTGATAGACCGTGCTAAAACCGTAGTGTACCTTTAACCTCCGAGAACAGCACTTTCCCCTATATCCACGATCCACCACGTAATCTGTAAAAGACCGTGGCAAAACTTTACAAGACCTAGCTCAACTTGAATACAGAGACAAAAATAGCCAAAATTCCACGGCACACCATGTTTCGGGCAAACGGGGCTACCGTGGTCACCGGGAACATAGTGTAAACCTAGCATAAAGGCTCATGTTAGACTGACCATTATAAAATACTATGGGACTAGGGTAAGGACCCATGTTAGACTGACCATTATAAAATACTATGGGACTTTGGTAAAGACACATGTTTGACTGACCATTATAAAATACTATGGTACTTGGATATAGATCCATGTTAGACTGACCATTATGAAATACTATTGGACTCGGGTAAAGATGCATGTTAGACTGACCATTATAAAATACTATGGGACTTGGGAAACGACCCGGGAGGCCATGTTAGACTGGCCATTATAAAATACTATGGGACTTGGATATAGACCCATGTTAGACTGACCATTATGAAATACTATGGGACTTGTGTAAAGACCCATGTTAGACTGACCATTATAAAATACTATGGGACTAGGGTAAGGACCCATGTTAGACTGACCATTATAAAATACTATGGAACTTGGGTAACGACCGGGGAGGCCATGTTAGACTGGCCAATATAAAATACTATGGGACTTGGGTAAAGACCCATGTTAGACTGACCATTATAAAATACTATGGGACTTGGATATAGACACATGTTTAGAGACTGACCATTATAAAATACTGTGGGACTTGGGTAAAGACCCATGTTAGACTGACCATTATAAAATACTATGGGACTTGGGTAAAGACCCATGTTAGACTGACCATTATAAAATACTATGGGACTAGGGTAAGGACCCATGTTAGACTGACCATTATGAAATACTATTGGACTCGGGTAAAGATGCATGTTAGACTGACCATTATAAAATACTATGGGACTTGAGTAAAGACACATGTTAGACTGACCATTATAAAATACTATTGGACTCGGGTAAAGATGCATGTTAGACTGACCATTATAAAATACTATGGGACTTGAGTAAAGACACATGTTAGACTAATTGCATAGGTTAAAGATCTGATATAAAAACCAATTGGACTTGTGAATGTTTAATATTATGGCCATGGTTGGAACCTTACAATCCACTTTCTCATACCATTATAAAAGTTGGAAATCAGATTTATTTTAGAGCATTATCTACGCTATTAAAAATGTAGTCACCAGATTGAATGGTTGCATTGTCACCTTTTTTGTTGTCTATGAAGTAATGCCATAGAAGTTGGTGACAGTAAGCCTTGGTTACTAAAAGCTTTGGGTTAGCACTGTACGTCTACCTAATGTTCTGCTATGGAAATTCAGGACTTCAACCTGGATAAAAAGGCAATATGCGGAATGGCAGATGAGGACGGTTAGATCTGATATTACCATTAATAGCATCCATTGTAAACATTTTACTGACACTGATTTTGGTGAATGCATTAGGATTATATAGCAGGTTTGTTTTTTAATTGTATAGCTTTTTATTGATTTGAAAATGAAAAAAAAATGGTTTTTAAGAGTTTGTGTTGCGACATTCAAACTTGTAAAAGTAAAGCTTTATGTGTCATTTGTCTTAAAAGCTGACTGAGCAAATTAGAGAAGCTTTCAGTTTACAAACAGAAGTACATGGTACCAGTATTTGCTGGAAGTGTTGGAAGTTTCACAGCAATATCTTGCTTTCCAATAAAGTACAGAGGGAGTAGGTCTGTCACAATTGTTAAGAAATTTCTCTTCAGATTTTTTAACTATTAAAACTTCAGTGAGTGAAAACTGCACTTCTGCATAAACAAGCTATTTCTTTGTAGAGGAAAGCCATTGTGTTGTTCCTTAATAAAATCAAAAAGAGCAAAGTTATTTACCCAATCATTCACCTCAAAACAAAGGTGGTAATTAATAAATACTATGGCTAGATACAGAATACCCGACTCATTAACATTTTTGCCACCTGTCTTTAAAGGTATTATAGGGCTATAGCAACTGCAGGTAGAATACAGATACCTTAACCATTCACCACCCTATTCAAGAGTCAAACCATTGATATTGGTTGTCTGCAATGGTTGAAATATAGGAATTGGTTGATATCAGTTTTGTTATACATTGTACCTATTTCTAGGTTTGAGTCTGGACCTTCAGCTTCAGCAAGGAAAACCGGGTTTAAGTTGGTATGGACAGCAGTGTCTCTAGTCAAGCCAGGTCAGTTCATTAGCTACTGTATTATAGGAGAAACACCGAAAACTAGATTAGTCAAGATAATGATCAATCGCAGCCCGGAGCCATGTTTTAAATCTGTAAAAAAATGTATTTTGTTTAAAAGAGATCTTAGAAAGAAAAATGGACTACATTACATCTGTTTTACATGTATTTTGAAAAATATGTGTTCAACATATTTTGTTTTAGAGGTAACATCTGTGTAAGACTTTTCATAGTGAAGTTTGCTTCAATTATATAGTTTTAAAGCATCATATTTACAAGGTCATATAAGGATGTGGTAGCTAGGTTTAGATGCTGTAGGAAAGATGGAGTGCACCAAGAAAAATCACTGACCACTCGTAGTACATGGAATCTGCCTCACATGGGATTTTAACTTGTGACCAAAAGTTGGAGGGCTTGTGGTAATATGTCGGGACAACTTAACTACTCGGCCACCACTGGCCAAATTAGTCATTTAAACCTGCCTTTATTATTAGGCTTTTTGAAAAAAAATTCTCCTAATATATAGTCTCTATATAAGACAAAAAAAATGATTTTTTTTTTTTGTTAGATCCTAATTATATACCGGTAGGCAGGTTTAGCGGACTATGTCCAAAAAATCATGATTCTAAATGATATCATTACAGATAAAATACCAGTATCAATATCAGAAACATTGTGTTGTATTTAAATGTTTTTTTGCAAAATTGTTTATTAACAACAAAAGCTTGACACAACAATGACTTGACATTGACTCGAATTTAATTTTAGCAGGCGAGTGTCCAGGGTTTATGTGTTCTGGGAATGACAAGTGTTCTGACCGGTCATCCTGTAGGAAGTACTGTATTGACCAGTCACTGAGGTGTGATGGTAACCCTAATTGTGGAGAAGTGGACACCAGCGACGAAGACAAGTGTACGTATCTCATTATAGTCAAAAAATTGTATAAACATTCATTAAGGACCGTTTTATGTAGATTTAGTGTTTCTAATTAATGATAGTCTCAGCAGACTACAGTGACCTTCACAAAAGGATGTTTTGTTATGAAGATGCTCTACCACTGACAGAACATAAATGATATTAATCATTTGAACAATAATTTGTGTTTAATCATGTACATGTATATATATGCCTAATTAACACAAAAAATAAGATAAAATCATTCATTTCGCCTTTGGTGCATGCGCAATCATTACTTCATTCCATATAAGATATAGTGCCATGGAATTTTTTCAGGATGCAATTAATTATTTTTCATATTTTCAATTTGAAGTAAAATTAGAAGCTGAAAGTTTTCAATGGTGGAAATGGTGTAAAGTAAATAACTTTTGTAACTGAAGAAAAAAACTAAATCGTCTGCTCCTGTTTTTGATAGTGAAAAAATACCATTTTTCAGCCGTGGAGCATGTTTAAGTTAAGTCCATTTAAAGGTTATTTAAGGACATATGCCTGGTTTAGATGGTGGAGGAAAGCCAATAGTATCCTCAGAAAAACCGCTAACTGCATGGCGGACAGTACATGGCATTACTGCCCCACATGGGATTTGAACTTTCAGCCCTGAGGTGGAGGGCTTGTATAGTAACATGGTGACCTTTTCAAAATTCTGATGTCACGTTTGAGATGTGACCTTGTGAAGGTTGTGAAAGGTAGCCATGTATAGAGAGTGCTTAAAATAATACAAGGTGTAACAGTGGAATAGAAGTTTGCAGGGATTAAATTACCGAAGGGAAAGTCACGGTCACTGTGCAGAAAGAGTTGGAAACTCAACTGTCATCCTCTGACTTTTTATATATATATATATGGCATTCACTCAAACTTTATGTTTCATCTGATTAGTTTGTAGGTTAACAGACGTCTCTGTAAACAATGATTTGTGTTTCAGGCCTCAGTAAGGTTCTGTGGATCACCATGTACGCTGTCCTGCCCTGTATCCTCATAGTGGCTACTATAGTACTGATTGTCTATTGCTTCAAACGACAACGTCGCATGAAACTCTACATCGAGAAAAAAGAGGCTCAAAGGAACGAACAAACTCACTGGGTTTCTCCGCACATACGAAGTTTGGAACAGAGTCCGAACCCTGGTCGCTCTACTACCATGCTTACAACATCATTTGTATCTTCTAAACCTTTTACAGATATTGACTACAAAGACAATCCGATAATAAAAGAAAACTTTGAAAATTCTAATAAAAGTGATAATGTTTCAAATACTGTTAGCTCAGTGGAAAATACACCAAAAAAGATAGCTAATAATAAAAAATGCCCCGAGGTGGAGGAGAAGGAAATCGTTGTAACCGCTATTGACAATAAAAAGGGCTACAACAACGAGGAACCTCATGTTCAGTTTGAAATGGATACAATTCCCAACTTTAGGACACATCAAAAACGTTCATCTTATCATCTTATGCAAGAGTTGAACTTAGGTGAAAGTGAGATCATGATAGCCAAGATTTGACGCCGTTTTATAGCTAGTGTCTGTACAATCATTGTATTAACGGGATAATCATGTTGGATGAATCAATTTCTTTGTTGCTAGCCGGGTCATTCATTCATTAATTCATGATTTAATGAGGTATCCTGTTATAATTAATTGTCCATCAAAACAATTTTCAGTTTATAGATTTTATATGTGATATAAAAATATATTCCCAAATTATTTCTCAACTTATATCTACATATTGTATATGACCTTCAAAGCATGCTCCTACCTTTTTCCATTAAAATATCTTGGGTTCTGATATGAAAGTTATCTTCATTCATCATTAGAAGAAATTCATGTAAACATTTTTGCTGCTTAAAAGTGTTCAAGATTCATCAATTATTGATTCTTGAATTATATAATGTAGGTTACTTCAATTCAAATACCTAAGAGTAAAGCCTGTTTCTTAAAATAATGAAAAATAAATCTCATTGAGGATGCTGCCATGGTTAATTACCCACGTCCTTATTAGGTCAAATACAATATGTAGGTCACTGTATCCTCTCTTACTGTTAATGTGACTAAAGAGTATCAAGGATCTGTGATCAAATGTATAGTGTGCTTGGATGTCAGAGGTATGAGTGTGTTCATTTGGATAACAGAGTGTCTATATGTATATAATGTAGAGTCATGGTACTAGAGAAATTTAGATACTTCTGGATTTTAGAGTGAAAGTTTAATTACCCATCATGTTCCATTTTGTAAAAACCCTATGAAATAGTGAATAGTATTCATTATTTATTAATTCTGTTTCACATACATCAATACAAGAATGCAATTGATTAAGTTCAGTGTTCTTTTGATCATTATGTCCCCCTAACGAAGTTGGGGGGACATATTGTTTTTGCTCCGTTTCTTATTATTATTATTATTTTTATTCTTATTTCTTCCACTTTCTTCCGCCGCGTGGGTTTCCGCAGCTTTCCTCAAAAACTACTGGGCCGATTATCACGAAACTTCACATACATACTCATTAGGGTGTGGGATTGTGCATAAAGGTTTTTTTCCCCAATCTGAAGTCGAAGATGGCCGCAAGAGCCCATTTCCGGTTTTGAAATTTTGGAGTTGGATTTCGATAAAAATCAGTATATAGTGGTTATTTGGGACACCAAATAACATGGCAGCATTTTCGAAAAGCTCAGTTGCCATGGTAATAAAGGCCTCTGATTGGTCAGAAATTTAGATATTGTCAGAATCAGCTTAAAATTGGTACAAAGGGATTGTGAGGTATGCTTATCGACATGGCAACAGGTTTGAAAAGCTGTGTTGTCATGGTTACCTAATTTGAGGCCTCTGATTGGTTGAAATTTACATTTTGTCCGATTAAGCTAAAAATTAGTACACGGGGGTTAAAGGGTATGCCGAATAACTTGGCAGCGTTTTCGAAAAGTTCAGTTGCTATGGTAACGAAATAAAGTCCTCTGATTGGTCGAAATTTAGATGTTGTCAGAATAAGCTGAAAATTGGTACATGGAGGTTTTGAGGTATGCTTATCATCATGGAATCAGTTTGAAAAAGCTGTGCTGTCATGGTTACCTAATGGAGGCATCTGATTGTTTGAAATTAGATTTTGTTAGGTTAAGCTGAACACACAATGGTTATGAGTTATGATGAATAACATGGCATCATTTTTAAATAGCTGTGTTGCTAAGCTCTTTATAATTACCATTGTAACGAAATGGATGCGTAGGATTGCTCAAAATTTTAAAGCTTACAGATTGAGCTGAATATCAGGAAGATTAAGCTGCTATCTTTGAAAAGATTTGCTCTGACAGCAATCGAAAGTTTTCATTGCAATAAAATCTTATTAGTTCATATATCACACAACCTGATCTTTGTGGTCATTTCCTACTGCACAGTTCGTTTGGGGGACATCTGTAATGGTCCTCCATTACAATCATTACTTGTTTGTATTGATTTTCTAATTGATAAATAACTGAAGAAGATAGCATGAATTAAATGTTATAGTATATAAGTATGAAGACATCCATATAAATTTATTACCGCATATTCCACCTAACAAGTACCCCCCAACCCTACAAGACTCAATCCTCGATCCCTTTCCAGACCTCAAGTTTATTAATATACAATGCATGGATAAAGATACATTGAATTCAATCTTAAAATCAAAATTAAATATACAATGGGAAAATATGGATACTATATTGCTACTTATATTTCCATTTTTCAATTGTTTTGTGAATTACATATTTTGTGCAATATTTTTGTGAAAGATACATCTTTCTGGTCCTGTCTCAACTTTCTCATTGCTGTTGGGTACTTATTGGGTTGAATGAGGCATATAATTATATAACTTTGAATGCTGCATACTATTCGTGTGTAAGTTATCTTTTCAGTGATGAAATTGAGGTGTGTATGTTAGATACTGTTTTAAGATTGACTATAACGCTGATGAAGCTGATTGAAGAGGGAGTGTTAGAGGGGAGACAACTCTTATTTAATGTTGACTTATTTCCATTTATGCATTCCATTATTTTACAAATATGTGCCATATGTGTGGTGCAGTGTTTGTGGCTAAATTCTCAACTATTTCATGTGCTTTGTAAATAACATAGACTTTATAAATCAAAACAATCACGACAGATTTTTACAGCTTTTTGGAATTTTAGCCTAATAAACATAGAACGACAGTATCATGGTATATTCTTTAATTTTAAAAATTCTTATATTTTCATTAATTTTACACAATTCAAGAGAAATACAAACAAAAGGATATTACTGAATTAAAAGGACCTTTTGAGTGTAACCTTCATTTATCAGTTGTGAATGTCTTTTACTATTCCTTCTTGGCATATTAAAGAGTTATCTGCCCTTGCAGGTAGGTATTAATTTTCAACATCATATGTTTGTGAGCGTAATGTAATATTTTTTGGCATAATCATGCTGCCAGATTTGCTCACAATTAATACATTCCTGCAAGGGAGGTAACTCTTTAATACGCAAAAACTGAATAGCAATTTCATTTGTTAAATTGTTACAAGAATGACTACGATATGTCTGTTATAGATGGTTCAGAATGTATGTCTTACTTTTTAAAATTAAAAACCAGTTTCATTTTGATTTTTTGTTGTTTTCATTTTTTGCTATTTCTGTAAGATTGCCAAATATGAATTCACCCGGGTAAGTATATACAATTTTAAGAATAGATAAAGAAATGGAATTTAAAAAAGACAATATTTAATAACTGATTAAATAATATCGATATTAAAAAGAAGGAAATTTGTAATAAAAATGTTTAAAAAAACAAACAACAAAAAACATTTGAATAATTCAATCAATAAATAATGTAATATGATCTACAAGTACTAAATTGCAGTTCATCCCTCAATGGTTACTCTTGAATCCTGTTACATTTTCCAGAAGAGATATGTTGTTTCAGTCAAAAAACTCTACCGGTAGCTATATCAGAGATGTATATATTAATCAATTTATATCTAATATTACTGCTGATACTGGATGAGTCCTCCTGGACATGATTTGAGCTGGTGCTCATAATTTTTTCTTGCTCATTTGGGGCCAGGAGGTCTTGGGGAAAAGCAAGGACTTTACCACTAAGCCACACAACCTCACATGACGTAACACTGCATGGCTCTTTTTACAAGGAAAAAGAAGTGAAAACATCAAACAACAGGAAAAGGTTGATAGTTTATTTTAGAATGTTCACATCATTAAGTGATTCATGGAATCCTCGGGCTTTTAATGAATGTTTTGTATCAACATTCTGAACTGTTAAACAGATCAATTGCAGTAGTAGCAATATTATGTACAAATAAATAATGAACATTTTGTTTTTAATCCCTTATTAATTATACCATTATTAATTATACCAATTAGCGAGACAGTACAACAAAATATACACACAGCACTTGTAATACAAAGGGTATTTGTTTAACATGCATTATAACAAACATAACAAGAATATACTTTATAAATGTATATGATCTGGATTTCTTTCTACCATGCAACTCATCAAAATGAAAAAGGAAATATTCTTAACACTCTTTATAGGCATAAGTGAATCCTAAATACTCAGAGGTTTCATTATCTTTCAGGAGAGGCGGTTCAATTGCAATTTCAGGGGGTACATTTCTATACTAATCTTTATGCTATCTAATATAATTTTGCCCCAGATCAGGCGGTACCACCAGCTTGGTTAAACCAGCAAAAAGTATCCGGTACTGCCTGATATTGAAACCTCTGAGTACTACTGATAAAAGTGTATTATATAAAAATATGTATCACCATATCAGCATTTTTATATAGGAATGTCATTTCAATATGGCAATTCTGGAGCTTAAAAAAGTTAACAAATAATTAAAGTCATGAAAAATATTTTTCTCTAATTATAAACTCTCATACTGTGTGTTTGTTTACTACTTATCATAATTATTTTATTCAAACAATTATAACTATACCTTTGCTTACTATCAATACTTGAGATGGTAGCTAACTTCATCTTGATCTTTAGTGGTACAAAAGAAATTATTCTGCATTTGCACATTACAAAGCTTATATAATATCTACCCCTGCAGATTGTATATATATATCCATATTGAGTCTTATGTATGTCTTGTGAGCTTAATGACATATTTCACTTAGAAAATGACGTTATTTTGGTACAAATATAACCATATCAATACCTATACCCCCAAGAGCAGATAATTCTGACAGGTACAACGAAGAAACAGCGATTCCATACAAAGAAGAAAAACAATGTATTGAATTCCAAAATCACAAATTGATGAAAACATGACTGTTGTACATGGGTGTGCATGATGTTAAAAAATAACTTTGAAAGGAAAATAAATGAAAGCACATTACTGACTTAATAAAAACATGTAAAAAAAGTTTTACCAAAAATGGCAATTCGTATAAATGATGGGTAAAATATTACCATATGTTATCTAACCAAAATAAACAATCCCATGTTTGTTAATTATAATGCAAATGGTAATTAAGGGACCTTCTATTAGCATAAACGCAATGGAGAAGCACTTAATCTGCTTTTATTTTATCAATTCTCTATAGTTTCTACTGGATTTCTAACAGGTAAGATTTCATTGGGTTTGGTAACGGTAACTCAGACACTTTCCTAGCCAAGTCTCTTTGTAGTGCAGTATAGATAGAGACGCGGGCGATTTCCCTCAGACTTCTCGGGTTTTCACTGAGTTTTGTGAGCAGCCTAACAAAGTCATATCCGGTGGCACCCAGGGGATGGAACCGGGCCATGAATCTGGCATTGTTGAGACAGTTGTACAGCACATTATGACTCATGGTGTTGTAGAAGAGTAGTAGCAGGTCCTGTGCATGTCCATCGTCAAACAGACTGTCAAATTCCTTCACTTCGTAGATGTAGTGGTTGAGAGCCTGTGTACCTTGGTGTTTCAGGAATATGGAACTTTGTGAATGACAAATGATAGGTTCAGAAGCATAGGGTTCCAAGTCTGGATCTGCTCCCCACTGGAACAAGGTTATCAGCCACTGTCTTATCACAGCGAAGTCCGAAGTCGTGTTTGCCTGTTGTGCCAATCGAACAAAGTCAATCAATGCATTTCCTGAACCACCTTGTAAGTGCTTACACTTTCTTTTGAATGCACAATTTGGATTCATCCCATATTTCAACAAGAGTTCCAGCACACTATTCACAAAACCAGCATATGATTCCAAGGTGTTGTCTTGTATCGGTGGTAAATATCTCTGGCCGCCAAAGTAGCGACTGGCAATCTCTGATAGCAGAGTGGAACATGTACCATGTTCACCATACATGAAGTTAGTCTCAGCACCATGACACAAAAGGGACTCCATAGTTTCCAGAATACCTTTCTGCTCAAGACAGATGTCTTCAATGTCCATTTCTGCCAGACATTGTAGAAGAAGTATGAGAGGTGTGTGCCCAACAGGACATTGTGAATTCGGATTTGATCCGTGCTTTAGTAGAACATCAACTGCCTGTTTCACATAGCCAAAGTCATTCTTGTATGTATACTGTGTGTCAATGGAGTCTCGAACACAGGAGGGTGCCGCTTCCGGCTGAAAGCAGGCAGATTTGAGAGCAATGTGTAGAAGCTTATTTATAGGTGTAAGGTATAGACGGTTTTCAAAGTGAGGGTCAGCATTGAACTGAAGTAGCATTTCCAATGTACCGATGACCTGCTCCTGGTAGTCCGTTTGCATCTCCCCTCGGGACACATAGCGTTCATAGTCTTGCTTATGGAGAAGATGGCCGCCAATGTAACCCACATGTGTAACCAGAACATGTAGTGGAGTTTCGCTGTCATTGTTCAATTCATTCACCATCTGCTCCAATCCTGTTGTCAGGAGAAATTTTGTTGTTTCATAGATTGTGAAAAGTCCATCAATATCATTCCTGTAGAGTCTGTGAAGTGCTGTTTCCCCCATCCTAGAAACACCTCTGGCATCAGCTCCGTGTTCGATGAGAATCCTCACACACTTCTGTCCCCAACCAACTGCCGCCAGTAGAGGAGTGTCCTTCTCACTGTCTAATGAATTAACTTTATCCGGGTATTTCTTACAGAAATACTGGATACAATCCGCAGAACCCTTACGACAGGAGAAATGGAGAAAAACTGACGGTAGTGGCAAAGGCGTTCCTTGCTCTATCATCTGAGACATGATCAGCTTCACACAAGAGATATTGTTTTCAGCTATTGCACTAAACACCGGTATTGATGGTTCTTTTTGGCAAGCAAAGACGGGCCGATCCAGCATTCCCATCCATTTGGCATATTCCACTGGCTGATGCTGGCCGGGGTAACAAAGACCTCCAATTTCACACACATCCACTCCATTCTTCAGGAGAATCTCCAGTATTCCTTCATATCCCAGGTGTGCAGCTAGGTGAAGAGGGGGACTACACTTTGTATGATAACGAATCACCTTGCTCTTGGCGAGAAGAACGATGATATCCTTACGACCATTAATGACAGCAAGTTGAAGCAGATTGTACCCATTCAATTGGTCTTTAACACAGAGAATATTTTCATCTGTTGGAAGAGCCTTGACCAGTTTGCCAATGGTCGATTCCTGTGGGTCCTTCTTGTGCTTCAGGAGGTCAATCACTCTCAGCACTTTGAGCTCTGTTTCACGAGAGGGAGGCTTTAGATGAGCCCCAAACAGTAGTCTGACAGGCCAAGATGCCTTAAAGTACTGGTTCAGGTGGTAAAGGCAGTCGTATGTGAAGTCCAGGAAGGACGCCATACCTACGGATGACTTCAAATCCTGTATGTGGATCAGGGCTTCAAGACCTGATCAACTACTGGAGGCAAAGTGTTGCCTACTTGTGTGGCAGCAGTACTGGCTTCATCATGTGATCTGAAACATACAAATAACAGAGAAATCTTACTCAAATGAAACAAACCAAACAGCTAACATTTGCTCTTGTTAATTGATTTAACCACCTTTAATGAGATGAATTTGATATATTACTACTGTACAGCCAAAAATGTTGTTGTTTACTTTTTGTTGCTTGAATCATGGCAGTGATTTTTATGATCATGCATTTGCATGGTTGCATGTCCAATAGTATGAATCACTAGGATATACAGTATCTCATGGTCATGTATTTTCAATTTATATTTATGGATTCCTGCATTCATAAAGTCAATAAAAAATTTAACACACAACAAAACTTGTATGTGTTATGACAGGTCTGCATGCATGTATATACATGTATATGTATAACCCCATATTATAATATGATTAACTGAAAAGTGTCATATAGATCACATGAACAACACAAAACAAACATATGCTACAGTATCTTTGCTACTTTATTTGTTTAAAATGTTTAATATCCTACATGTATTTATAAAATGTATGTTACCCCAACTTTATATCACATTATCACCAAAGTTGGGAGAAATATGTCTAATACATTACAGCAACTAAAATTATAAGCATCATTATATACCACACAAATGAAATATATGGTACGTTGTACCTTAATAAAATATTTCTTATAGATGAGGCTAATGCAAATTTAACAACTTGAGTTTACATATATATACCTTGTTATTTACTCTATCAAATATATTATTAAAATTCAAAACATTTTTTTTTTTTTTTTTTAAATGCAAAAATAAAAAAGATAATATTCTAACAATAATATATATATCTAAAACTTAGCAGGTTGTTTCACAAAATACATATAATACAGGTTTTGTTAATTGAACATATTTTAGCTAATAACAAACACAAATAGTGAACAGCAATGCTTTCTTTAGTACCTACCATTATAAATATGTGTTTTATGTGTAGTACCAACCGTAATTATAAATATGTGTGGTATGTGTAGTACGTACCTACTGTAATTATAAATATGTACCATGTGTTTGACCTACCATAATTATAAATATGTGTGGTATGTATAGTACCTACCGTAATTATAAATATGTGTGGTACATGAACACAATGTTTTCCCATTAGGACAACTGTGTCCTGATAATGCATTCAGAGAGATAACCGAGATCATACAGGTAGACTGGAGATCTGGGATTTAAAGGCATGTTAGCCTTGACCTTGTTGATAAACACTTCTATATTACAAATGTGAGTCACACAGATACATTATATGAACAGTACTGGGTAGATGTTGTTTTGCTGTATTTAATACACCTAAGGTCAATTTAGGTCAATGCTAGTACAGGTAATTAATACTTTATGCTGAGATTAATTACAACAAGAGTTATTTCCCTTATGACATATAATTAATTTTGTATGTATGGAATACAAAAATATGTACAGTAATAAGTCTTAACACTGTCCAAATTTTAATATACATGTAAGAATAATATCATCGACCTTCTAATTTCTAAATTGTTGGTAATACCCATATTTCTCTACATTTTTCAGTGCAGTCTGCAACAACACAAGATCTACGATTATGAACACTAAATATTTTCTAGTTTCCTCTGTTGGACACTATGCATTCTGAAATTTTTAAACCAAATAAATCACAAATTAATCAAGATCCATGAAATAACTTAAAATAATATTACATGATGCAATTAAGCTAGAACTTGAATTATATGGCAATATAATGACCAATACATATCTACATATATGTACAGTCAGAGGAACCAGTTGACTTTTTGTCTTTTAGTAGATTCAGCTGAGTCAAATAATTCATTCTAAGAAATCTGAAGAGTCAAAACCTAAGACTAATACCAGTAGAAATGTACTTCAAACTCAAGAGTCAAATATGGGTTCTACTATAGTATAAAATGACAAATATATTACCAATCAGATAATACACTACAGATACATATATATGTACCGGGTATATATGACCACATACTGACCGATAACTACTGCCGGATAAACTTGTGCTTTATCCGTCAATACGATATGCTTTATCCGTCAATACGATCACGTGAATTTGTTCCATATCTGACGGAACTTTTTCTAACTTGACCCAGAACTTGAACCTTCCGGCGAATGAAACGTCATTCAGTCCCGCTAAAACGTGACGTCACATTCATCGAAATGACGTCATTTTTACGATATCGAAAATCTCGTATGGCGGTGTCGTCTTTTTCTTGGCTCATGACAAAGGTATGTATTGTTAAGTAATTCTTTAATGGGTATTGGTTGTTATTTGAGTATTTTCATTTCCTTTCAGTGATATATCACCCTGAATAGAATTACGGTTACTGTTTGTGAATGCGCTTATTTATTTCCCACGGCAGTAAAAAGGAGTACACTCTCATTCGGTTAAGTGAATGAATCTTTACCTCCGCATCAAAGAAGCGTCTCGCTTCGAGCGAAACAAAGTAAGGAACTGTCAATTTGCTTTCGTTTTGAATGCCATAATGGTTGCAGGATAAACAGAATACACGGTAAGTATCTTACAATACAAGTTTTATTTTGGTGCTCGACGCGGAAAGCCGAGATGACTCGGCAAAGCCTCGTCATCTCGGCTTTCCTAAGTCTCGCACCAAAATAAACCTTGTATTGTAAGATAATACACTACAGATACATATATATGTACCGGGTATATATGACCACAATCATAACCACACATTTGATTATGTAACACATACATACATGTGCAGTCAGAGGATCCAGCTAGTAGATCCTTTGACTTTTACTAGAAATAGAAGTCAAATCATTAATTGCAACTCCCAGAAATCTGAAGAGTGAAAACATATGACAAATAGATATGTGCATGTACATGTGCTTCAAACCCAAGAGTCAAATATGAAGTCTTCTGCATGTCCTGACCTCTACAGTAATTAATCTTTAGTTTATATGGTAC
Source organism: Argopecten irradians (assembly GCF_041381155.1). Classification (NCBI taxonomy): domain Eukaryota; kingdom Metazoa; phylum Mollusca; class Bivalvia; order Pectinida; family Pectinidae; genus Argopecten; species Argopecten irradians. The sequence continues at coordinate 45,419,586 of NC_091134.1, read as the reverse complement.
GGTAGGGCTCTGAAAACGTCTTTTGGCCACATCCAGTGCACTTACAATGTACATGTATATACACATACATGTAGGGATAATGCATGACTGTCCCCTAAGATATTCTCTAGCTAATAAGCGTATAAACAATGCTTGAAGCAGGGTTTGATCAATTGCATCAAATGTAATAGGAGCAGAAAATGCACAGCCAAAAACTAAACAGAATGCTCTACCAATGAGTACCTGCATGGTTGCTGGCAAGCGACTCGATCCAAATATTACATCTATTCACTTGTACATAATAAATGCTTACTCAGGTGCTGAAAACCCACTTTCTTTCGCAAGCGATTTACTTTTGCTAATAACTTCATATTTTTATCTCTGTGCATTTCTTTTAAAATTGAAATTGCATAATAAATAATGTTGGTTTATAATCAATTAATAGAGGGGCTAGCCTATATATCTGTCTGGCATTGATATTGAAAAAAAAAATATTTTTTATATCAATACGTACCATATACATACATAAAACTTACACAATCTATCGGGGAGCACCTGTACATGTGATCATCAGCTGAATATCATAATATCATTGCATGACGGATTTCTCCAACTTAATTGTCTGTTTTTATAACGTTATAAAAGCATAACGAAACAACACCAATGACGTTTTAATGTTGATTTGCAGTATGATGCTTTGCACTGGAAAATACGCATCTAAATATCTGTATACTGTATTCAAAACCTTCCCCCCAAAAATGTAAACAAAAACAACAGGCTGACTGTCTAGTACGATAGGCGCAACCGTGTCTACTGAGCCTTAATAAATATTTGCAAACAAACTATGTAAACATTCGATTCACTTATTTACAAGATAACTAAACTTACATTGAATAAGTAAAGTTTTTGTTGTTACATCAACATCGACGAGATAAATGTCACTTCCTCCCAAGCAGCAGCATCAGTCGGCCACTTGATCGACCTTGAACTTGGAAGACTTTTCTACCTCACGTTACGAAAGAGTGCCTATCGCGTGATAAAGGTATTAAAAGGGTTCGACTCTCCATAGGAACAGATGTTTTTATATTATTTTTTTATTTATATATATATATATATATTTAATTTTTATCTCTGAATGTTGTATAAAAGAGGACCCTTACATACATAAAATATTTGAAAAAATATAATAAAAAATAATAATAAAATACAGAGTAGATATATACATGTAAGCTTAAAAAAATCGGAATTCTGTTACACGAAATCAGCCATGCAAGCTGATTTCCTGATGGGAACATTTCATGCATGTAGCCTTTCCATTTTTTCCATTCGATCAAATTGAATCTCAAACTCGGGTAATTTTTTGTAAGAATTACGTCTTGATTTCATGAAACCCAAGTGATGATGATATCAGTTTTGAGATAAGGCCAAATAAAAAAAAATATGTCTGTTTAGGTTACATTGGCAAAAACAATAGTGTTGTTAGGTCGGGAAAATTTAAAAAAAAAAAAAAATTGTAGTGTCTTTCACTCTAAATCAATGCCCGGAACCGGAGTCTGAGATCCAAATCCCGACTTTTGATATTTTTCGTAGAAAAGTGGGGGGAAATTAGGGTCGGGGGTAAAAAAAAATAGGGTCGGTCGGGTAACCCTAAACAGACATTTTTCGTTTGCCTAATATGTAACGTCAGTGTTTTTTTGTATTGTAGACTCACTTTGAATATGATTTCTTTCTTCCTTGAAACCTTGGCTACATGTACATATGTAAGTAAAAATTAAAAAAAAAAAAAAAATATATATATATTCACATAACTTATTACCAGATCCATATGCGTTAATCAGTTGGACCTTTAAAGAGTATTATGGCCAGTTAAATCACAGTCTTATTGCATGCATCTCCTACTAGAGTCTATCGGCACAGATCGTATGGACAGAGGTTTACTTTTGTTTGTAAAGTTCTATTAGAACGTTTCGGGGTTGATTGTTCTTAAAGGATTTGTGCAGTCAAACTATTTTTTGATAAAACGTCAGGATATTGGTTTGGATGAATTAAAAATTAAGTCCCATCCAACGAATCGCCTAGCTTTTAGCGCTATCGGTTGGTTTTGGTCGTGATTTACGGGTAGTGTCGACTACGTGTACGGTTCAGAGAGTAGTGTCGACTACGTGTACGGTTCAGAGATAATGAGCTAGGCGGTCACGTGGTCTTGTGATGTCACAGTAGTCCGCGGCTACACAAGGCAAGCCTATAGCTAGTACTATATACATCTTTACAGCACATACACGTACACGTTAGATCTACAATTTGAGTTTTTCGATTAAATGGTTATTCTAGCTTTATGATGTTGATATTTTCAGTTTCAAAACATTCCATTTACACCATTTCAAACATTCAAACAAGCATATATTTAACTTTAGATTAGATGATCAGTCCAATTTGATAGCGAAATCAAAATAATGATCTGATCAGTCTGGACTGAGGTTTAGATGGCATATTATGTAAAATTTTGTATAATAAAAAAACAGTATAATGTAACACTATCTTTTTACGAGTAAAATACCAAAATTTAGCATGAATATATCTAGAATCCGTGTTTTTATTTCAAACTTCTGCCATAACGTTGCAAACACGGCACAGTTTTTGAGTAATAATAAAATGTGGACGGTTATCAGTTATGTGATATTGGAGTAACAGTACCGAACTAATACCGAAAATAATATGTATATCTATATTGTTGCCTTTGAAACTTTATCCATAACGTTTACTAAAAAAGCAGAAATACTTCAATGATATTTATGATATATGCTTCTAAATTACAGTAGAAGTGTAGATTTAAATTCATTATTCCAAAATTATACTTAATCCTTAAAATAGTATATTCATTGTCGACCGTTTTGTATATCATACCGAGATTTAATAGTATGATATATGAACATTTATCGTATAATCCAAAAAGTAACCACATTAAGTGTTCAAATGAAAATTGAAATTACCTTTATACAGGATTTATAAATAGATATAATATCTTGTACCTTTCATAAAATATACTAAGTGATATTTAGATAAGTATATTTAGATTGATAATGTCGTAACCCTTCTTGTATGACTATACATGTAGATTCGAAACGGTGAAAATACATGCTTAGAATTTTTACTAATACCTTAGAAATTACGGGTATGCCACGATTCCGTTATTACAGTACTAGACTGGAATATTTTTCAAGGTTAAATCTTTAGTTGAAATAAGTCTTAGAACCATTTTTGTTTCTGAATAAGTCAACTTCCATTATTGTTTTGCCTGTGTACCACACATATACATGTACATGTATATATGTAATATATATTCCTAGGTATGATCAGGGATCTTTTATTTCCATTTGCTTTTACATCTTCATTTTAAAAAATGGAGGTAACAATAAAAAACCTAGAACAGAGATGTATATAGATATACGGGTTTCCATAATTCAAATCACAATCCAATTAAAGTGAATAGTCGGGCAAAGAAAACCAGTCTAAATGCGTTCATTGGCCTTCCAAAAGTTCTCACATATTAATACGACGGCCAAGTTCTGCTTAGTTTCCCAGTTCTGACCATTAAAGTAAAGAAAAGTTGAAAGCATTGAAAGCGAGGCTGCGTGGAAATGTAACCACGGACATAGTGAGCCGGGAGGACGTTTTAGAATTTCCATACTTTAAATTAATTTCTTCGTACGCAGACAGATTTTGACGAGAGATTTTATTTTTCCATTTCATAAGAAATTATACTGGATACATTCACACCATTTTTACCGACTTTAGCCATCCTTGCCCGACTGTTCACTTTAACGGATGTCCTAACCTGATTGACAGAAACACAATAGCAAATACCCGATATAGTCCACCGAATAGCAAATTGCATGTGAAATCGATGAATGGCGTAGTGTACAGGTAACACAACACCCTGGTCCAGGTTAATCAATTACATAACCACCAAACAAAATGGTCGCAGCCATGCGAAGCGATACTCTGAATATTAAAAAGGTGTACTGGACAGATAACATATATACATAGAGATTGTAAAAATCTTTGAAAGTGTCAATACATTTTAAAAGATGGGGATTTATGTTATATATAAATAGATTTGATAAAAGTTTATAAGTTAATTATGTACTGTCTTAAAATATTATTTTTAATCAAAAACAAACTTTTTATCGCTACATATTATACAAGATTTTGTTATGTATGTAATCAGTTTTCCCATTGATGTTATTTAATGAGTTAGTTGAAAGTATGAAAATTTTAAGCTTGTAACACTTTTTAAGGTGTCAATATACATTGTTTTTCTACAAACAGTCTAAAGCAGTCACAAATGTACATTCTTTACAGTACACAAATAAATTAACGTTATAGATTACCATTTTGATACCATATTAATTACGATTAGATTTCATTTGCGTTGTTTCTAATTTGATTATTTGGGTTTTGGAATAAATGGATAGATCTATAGTATATTTCCAAAATGAAAATATTGACTGTTTATTTTTTGATAAACAGTCAAATTTTATTGCTGAATGAGCAGTATGCTTTTTAATAAAAATCATACATAAAAAGGATATTTTTGGGTGCAAGATTAATGGGTTTATGTTATATTAGTAATTGAGTTATTATGGTAATTTTATATTTTCACGAGCAAAATTAGACCATTTTGTACAGTGTAAGATGAAAAGTTCACCTACCTATTTTAGTTCGACGGTCAGAGAAATCATTCTGAAAATAAATGACTCCCATGATTGGTTTCAAAATGGCGGTACTTTTGAATCGTCGGTAAATTCAAACCAGTCACATATAGAATGAAAGCTGAATACCATATTTCCAGTCAATAATTTAAATTAAATTTTACACGTATCAATTTAGCATGAATATATCTAGAATCCGTGTTTTTTATTTCAAACTTCTGCCATAACGATGCAAACACGACACAGTTTTTGAGTAATAATAAAATATGGACGGTTATCAGTTATGTGATATTGGAGTAACAGTACCGAACTAATACCGAAAATAATATGTATATCTATATTGTTGCCTTTGAAACTTTATCCATAACGTTTACATAAAAAAGCAGAAATACTTCAATGATATTTATGATATATGCTTCTAAATTACAGTAGAAGTGTAGATTTAAATTCATTATTCCAAAATTATACCAAATCCTTAAAAAAGTATATTCATTGTCGATCCTTTTGTATATCATACCGAGATTTAATAGTATGATATATGAACATTTATCGTATAATCCAAAAAGTAACCACATATAGTGTTCAAATGAAAAATGAAATTACTTGTATACAGGCATTATAAATAAATATAATATCGTGCACCTTTTCAAAAATATACTTAGTGATATTTATATAAGTATATTTAGTGTATAATGCTGTAACCCTTCTTGTATGAATATACATGTAGATTCGAAACGATGAAAATACATGCTTAGAATTTTTACTAATACCTTAGAAATTACGGAAGATTGCTATATTCCACGATTCCGTAATTACAGTACTAGACTGGAATATTTTTTAAGGTTAAATCTTTAGTTGAAATAAGTCTTAGAACCATTTTTGTTTCTGAATAAGTCAACTTCCATTATTGTTTTGCCTGTGTACCACACATATACATGTACATGTATATATGTAATATATATTCCTAGGTATGATCAGGGATATTTTATTTCCATTTGCTTTTACATCTTCATTTTAAAAAATGGAGGCGACAAAATAAAAAACCTAGAACATAGATGTACTGTATATAGATATATGGGTTTCCATAATTCAAATCACAATCCAATTAACGGATGTCCTAACCTGATTGACAGAAACACAATAGCAAATACCCGATATAGTCCACCGAATAGCAAATTGCATGTGAAATCGATGAATGGCGTAGTGTACAGGTAACACAACATCCTGGTCCAGGTTAATCAATTACATAACCACCAAACCAAAGGCATGGCTAATTATATATCTATATCGGAGTATCTACTCGTATATCGATTGGAAATTGAAAGCGACCGCACGGTCTGAAAAAATAGTTTGTTTTGCTTAATATCTCAATATTTAGATCTTTTATAATAATAAAAAATAAATTCTTTCTACCACATGTTGAAACGTTTTACGGTATTGTAATAGAGAGCGCAGCGAACGGGCCGAAGGCCCGTTCGCGAAGCGAACTCTTGTGAATGAGGTGTCTCATCAGAAACATATATACATAGAGATTGGAAACTCCTTCTTTGTCTATGTTGACAAGCAGAGGGACCTCCAGTTTATATGCATTTTCCCTTTGCTAACTACTTTTAAGTGTATTCTTTTAAACATGATATTTTTGCATCAACACAAAGTTTAAACATTATATCATGGTTTGATGTGATCAGTTTCCCCAATTGATGTTATTTAATATGAGTTATGAAAGTATGAAAATGAGCAATTTTACCTGGTTTTTCGAAAATCAGGCATTCAAAACCGGAAGTGCATTTTGTTTTATTAATATGTAAGTTAAAGTATTATTTTTTCTTTCCAAAATCGTACTCAAACCATCTGAAAATTACTTAACTTTTATAACACATCAAAGTTATTCTGCTGTATTTAACTATTTAAGAGTTTATCTAAAAGCCCCTAGGGACATACAGAGGTACATCTGCCTATCGTAAAAATGGCGAAGTTGCCAATCTCTATGTATATATGTTTCTGGTCTCATTAACGTTATTCTATGTAAATCATTCAATATATGTAGAGTTGGAAAACTTTCTCAAAAACCGGAAACAGGAAGTCAACACAAGATCCAGCATCGCGCAAGACAGGTAGCAGTGTACAGTTAGACCGAATGGCCATGGGTGAGATTTTTATTAAGCAGAAAGCCCCTGTTTTATTATATGCATGAAAAATTAAAAAATGTATATGTGCTAAAATTGGTGAATTCAATCTAGAGACTTATATGCAGGCTTCACATTTGCATAAAGAAATTCAACAAAACGGGTTCGAGATTAATGGTTTAGGGGGTATCCGCATGTGCGTCTAAGACGGAAAAACTCAATTCTGTAGCAGCAGAAATTGATAGCCACGGTACGAGGTAAGATTGCTCAAAAGTTTAATAATATACCTATGTCGAAAAAGGCTCAGTTCCGCTATCACGACAGTGATGCTTGGTTTTAAAACTGTATTCAAGAAAAAAATTCTAGTAGAGGGGGTGTAATTTTGGGTTGAAAATGCCAATTTTTTGCAATTTTTCAAAGAAAAAAATTTGGTTACCATGGTTTTTACAGGCTCACAAAACAACAAAATGCAGACCTCTCCAAAAATGAACTCTGCATGACAATTGCAAATGTTGTGTAGATTAAAAATATATATACTTTTATATAGGTGTTGTTTAAGGTTAAAAAACTGTGTGTACATGATTAAAGCCTGCACATTATTTTGCTGAATTTTTCAAATCTACTGTACACTGCTACCACAGTATCAAAAGTCACACTCTCGCGTGATTACAAAATCACACTCTCGCGTGATTACAAACAAGTAACGCTTGGAAAAATTCAAAATGAAAACATTAGTGAAAAGATAAACCTTCCAATTGATTCTTACCTGAATCTAATAATTACATTTTTTCCTGAGTCTTAACTTAAAATCCGTTTTACGTGAGCAGTTGCTTCGGAATTTTCCGCCTGGCAACGGAGAATGACGTTGAGATATAATTTGTAGCCGCAGTCACGTATTTTTGCAGAAAGTGAAAGTAGAAGTGCCCTATGTTCAATATTGTTTTTCTTGTGATAAACTCAATGCCAGTAATTCAGCAAACCTATCATTCTAATAATTAATAATTCTATAAATGGTTTCTAGCAGTACAGTTATTCAGCGCACCCAATAAGCTATAAAAACAAAACACATATATCAATATCGATAAGACTGATGGGTCAGGGGAGAGTACTCTTTCGCCGTTGGAAAACCTTTATTTAGATCTACCTGGCATATTTCTATTTAGTTAAACATTAAAAAAAACGAAAGAATGGATTAACTGCTGCGCTCTCAGATAGGCTTTGCCTAAAATTATATTAATAATATGACTGAAGGCAGATGTTTTAATATGAATCATGCACGGCATAGGAAGAGCGAAGCTCTACTTGTTTATTTTATTTTCTATTTCATGTAGAAAACATAATTTAGAAATAAAAGGACGCACTTTAAACTATAGAAGTATATGATGAAATACATTGTCTAGCATAAACTCAAAGAAATGAACTCAAAGATCCTATGATTTCGCGCCATTTTTTGACGTTACAATCTGTATGTGACGTCATGATTCCTTGTGCTCGTCTTCGCCTTGGCTGATATTTTGACTGCATTCTCTAGCTTTTAATTTTCAAAGTGTTATTATTATTATTTAAAAAATAATAATTAAAAAATGTTTACTTACTCCTGTTATGCATTTGCATTAGTTAAATATATATTTACTGGGGAGCGCAGTACCGAAGCAACGCACAACTTCCCCATAGGTAGCAGAAAACAGTAGATTTGGACAATATATTAAAATAAGGCGCATGACTTAGAAATATAGATATAGTCATTTAACTGTAAAACATACCTGTACAAAAGTATATATATAATCAATCAGCACAACTTTTGCAATTACAATTTGATATTTTGATACAGATTTGGCCATATTTTGCGCTTATTCATGCATGCGAATACATGGTAACAACAAAAAAAATACCTGAAAAATTGCAAAATATCATTATTTTTAGCCCAAAATTGCAGAAAATTGTACGCAATTTTTTTCTTAAGACCTGCTTTAAATTCAGCACTTCTATCACAATGTGAAAATAAGCTAATTTATGAATAGGTCAATATTTTTGCCTAAACCCGCGCCATGAATTTCCCTTCAAGTAAAGCTAGCATTTCCGGCCAAGACGCACTTCCGGAGGAGCCCAGAATTGTAATCTCTAACCCATTTTTGTTATGTTTATTTTAGAAAAAATTGAAACTTAAATCAAACCCTCAATATTGGATGTACCAATTCCAGAATATATTTGATTTTTATTTTTTTTATGCATGGCTCAAAGCAGGGGCTCCCCACTAAATAAAAATATAGGGGCCAGGCTGTTCTTCTCTGGTCTGCTACCACATTATAAAAAAATGGCAAAATGAAGCTGTCAGTGTGTAGGATTGAATTTGGAGATTGTGTTTTTCTTATATTTTCGTGCATCTGTTACCTTAGAAGTGCTTCGTACTTCGTGCCCTTCGTGCCCGCGCCCTTATTAAAATACCATTAATGTCAACATTTACTTTCTTTTATCAGAGTTTAGACAGGTATACTATCTAAATCTCTGCTTTTATGAAGTATAGTTTTGGACCAAATTACTTTTATTATCTACTTCTGTTTGATTTAAAACTGATCATTTAAGGCAGACATTACAAAAGTTCTTATCAATGTCGTGTGAAAACACCAGATCTTGTATTTACTTCCTTGTTTCTCGTATAAAAACGCCTATTTGACCCACATTAATTGATACTCTGGACAACAATGAAGACACTTATAGTGATAGCTGTGCTACCGATATGTGCAGGTATGTCAATGATTTATAATGTCAATGATTTATGGAACATTAGGGTGGGAGGGGGGGAGTTGACCTATAATTAGAACTTCGTAACTGCTCAACTTTGGCCTTGACTATATATGACCACCAGGGAGAAGGCTATATGAAGCACATGATACCCCACTTGACTGCTTGATTGATAACAACTAGGATATGTTGATTTATAATGGCTCGGTATAAATATTCAAACACTGTGGATATCGAACTTTTAATAATAAAAAAAATTTTGAAATCGAGTCATTTTTGGAGTGAAATAAGGGGAAAGTTAATAATTTTTTGTATTAGATGTACCCTATTTTTTGTTGTTGTTTATGGACCTTCAAAATACAGAACATTGTATGCAATGTGTTGTGTTTGTGAATACATTTTTTTTGTATCTATGTTTTGGGAGGCTGCAGTATATCTGTGTAGTGCCTCCTTGTGATATTTGAACTTTTGCCCTTTTATAGTGCTATCTCACTGGATGATTTCTTCTTTTAAATAATTTTTGGTTCAAGGTTTTCTTGTTTCTGATCACTGTACTTCGGGCAAGATTTCTGAATGCCATTCGACGAGTTGCCCAATCGGCAGTACATTGGAATGTGCTCATTCCGACTGTGTGTGTGTCAGCTTCTTAACGAACACTGGTCACTGTAAGTAATCCACCATCTTTTTGGACATTCAAGAGGTTGGTTTTGCAAAATGTTACCTTTGTAAAAAAATAAAATAGTGTAGTTTAACCTTCAATTTGTCTGTCTGTCCTTTCCGTCCAAAATTGGTCTAACTAATTGTAATATAATTTATTTTAGGTTTTTCATAAAGATTATACGAGCTATATATTGATACTACCGAAAAAAAATATTTCAAAAATGGGAAATTTGGTTATTTCGAAGTTGTGCTCAATTGATCAACAAGTCCAAATTATGTTCTATGTGTCAAAATATGAAATTAATCAATAAGATAATGTTCAAAGAATTGAATTACAAAATAATTCTGTTTACTATAGGGTCATACATTAGTGATTTTTGTATGTCATATTTCAAAAGAAGGGTCAGAATGACCTATTGTCATCATGCACCGTCCGTCGTCGTGCGCCGTGCGTAAACTTTTCATTCAAACGACTTATTCTCAATAACCGAAAGCCTCAGGGTACTGATATTTGGCTCAAGAACCAGTAGGCCCAGGGTACTTATATCGGGCATGTAGTATGCTGGGATGAAGGGCTACCAAGTTTGATAAAATGAATGACCTTGACCTTCATTCAAGGTCACAGGGGTCAAATAGGCTAAAATCTTTAAACGACGTCTTCTCAAGAACAGAAAGGCCCAGGATATTCATATTGGGCCTGCAGCATGCTGGGATGAAGTGCTACTAATTTTGTTAAAATAAATGACATTGACCTTCATTCAAGGTCACACGGTCAAATAGGCTAAAAATCCTTTAAACAACTTCTTGTGAATAACTAAGAGGCCTAGAGACCTGTTATTGGGCCTGTGACATGCTAGGATAAAGGGCTATCAAGTTTGTTCAAATGAATGACCTTGATCTTCATTCAAGGTCACAGGGGTCAAAAAGGCTGAAATCTTTAAACGACTTCTTCTCAAGAACCAAATGACCCAGGATAGTCATATTGGGCATGTAGCATGCTGGGATGAAGGGCTATAGAGTTTGTTCAAATGAATGACCTTGATCTTCATTCGAGGTCACAGAGGTGAAATAGGCTTAAATCTTTAAACGACTTCTTCTCAAGAACGAAAAGCCCCAGGATACTCATATTGGGCTTGCAGCATGCTTGGATGAAGGGCTACCAAGTTTGATAAAATGAATGACCTTGACCTTCATGCAAGGTCACAGGGGTCAAATTGGCTAAAATATCTTAAACAACTTCTATAGAATAAGTAGGAGGTCTAGAGACCTGTTATTGAGCCTTTGACATGCTGGGATGAAGGGCTATCAAGTTTGTTCAAATGATTGACCTTGATCTTCATTGAAGGTCACAGGGGTCAAAAAGGCTGAAATCTTTAAACGACTTCTTCTCAAGAACCAAAAGGCCCAGGATACTCATATTAGGCCTGCAGCACGCTGGGATGAAGGGCTACCAAGTTTGTTAAAATAAATGACCTTGACCTTCATTCAAGGTCACACGGTCAAATAGGCTAAAATCCTTTAAACAACTTCTTGTGAATAACTAAGAGGCCTAGAGACCTGTTATTGGGCCTGTGACATGCTAGGATAAAGGGCTATCAAGTTTGTTCAAATGATTGACCTTGATCTTCATTCAAGGTCACAGGGGTCAAAAAGGCTGAAATCTTTAAACGACTTCTTCTCAAGAACCAAATGACCCAGGATAGTCATATTGGGCATGTAGCATGCTGGGATGAAGGGCTATAGAGTTTGTTCAAATGAATGACCTTGATCTTCATTCGAGGTCACAGAGGTGAAATAGGCTTAAATCTTTAAACGACTTCTTCTCAAGAACGAAAAGCCCCAGGATACTCATATTGGGCTTGCAGCATGCTTGGATAAAGGGCTACCAAGTTTGATAAAATGAATGTCCTTGACCTTCATGCAAGGTCACAGGGGTCAAATTGGCTAAAATATTTTAAACAACTTCTATAGAATAAGTAGGAGGTCTAGAGACCTGTTATTGAGCCTTTGACATGCTGGGATGAAGGGTTATCAAGTTTGTTCAAATGATTGACCTTGATCTTCATTGAAGGTCACAGGGGTCAAAAAGGCTGAAATCTTTAAACGACTTCTTCTCAAGAACCAAAAGGCCCAGGATACTCATATTAGGCCTGCAGCACGCTGGGATGAAGGACTACCAAGTTTGTTAAAATGAATGACCTTGATCTCCATTCAAGGTCACAGGGGCCAAAAAGGTTAAAATCTTTAAACAACGTCTTGAGAATAACTAGGAGGCCTAGAGACCTGATATTGGGCCTGTGACATGCTGGGATGAAGGGCTACCAAGTTTGTTCAAATGAATGACCTTGATCTTCATTCAAGGTCACAGAGGTCAAATATGCTAAAATCTTTAAACGACTACATTGTGTTGTGCTAATAGTCAGATGACCATTAAGGCCCATGGGCCTCTTGTTTACAATACTATATATACTCATGTAAGACTCGCCATACAGGTATTTTTTACCCTCAGTGTTACTAATGAGACTTGCATTACCCTGTAAAAGTAGTAATCCCAAAAAGAAAAAGAAATTGTATTTCAATTATTATAGTTAGGTGTATATTCTCACTGATTGACTGGACTTATATTTGAATTGGTCTTCTTAAATTCGGATTGTATTCAGGTTATGACTTACGAAAATCTGCACTGACTGCTTCATAAATGCAAGTCTTCGTGGAAATATTGGGATATCCAATTCGAAGAAAGGCGCTTCTATTCAAAAGGTGGACGCCAACAGATGATTGCAATAAGATGTTCACGTTCTGTTTTGTGCTCCTTTTGGAAACTTGATGCAAATCTTGAGTCCTTTCATATTTTTAAAATAATTTCTGTATCTCAATTATAGTGTTTTGCTATGCATTTCATAGATAAATTAAAACTGTTTTGTGTGATACATTATGTGACCTACTAGCTAGACTTTTAATTTTTGATTATTTTCTAGTTTGCGTCGACAGAGTGGATTGTTTGGATATTGGCTGTGATTATGGTATCTACGATGCACACTGTGTCAGTGGATTTTGTCACTGTACACACGCAGGCTAACAGTAAGTTATCAAGTGATATAAGTACACCAAACTTACACTTCTTAGTAACATCATTGTTCATTTCCTTTTAGATCCATTACCTTCTATTACATTGATAAAAATGTTTGCTTATTTCATCAATCTGATTAAAATACAGATCCTTATTAATACTACGTTAGATAAGAGGATCTGAGAAAATCCCATTAGGGGTCATGTCCAGGTGACCTTTGTAAATGGCCAATCAAATTGCTGCTGGCAAAATTTTGACAGTGAATTTCAGGGGACGAAATAGTTTGAAAATCTGTCAGAATTATTTTCGTGTACGTAGTCATCTCGCCCAAAGAGCACAATAAAGCTAATCGTATTTATATGTTGGGGCGAAATGGCGTTGTCAATTGACAGAGCAACGTGCAGAAAATGCATTTAATCTGAATTACACGTGGTATAAAGGTCATCCGAACATGACCCTTAATCGGATTTTCTCAGATCCTCTATTGAACGGAGTGGTTATAAGGATCTGTATTTCAATCAGATTGCTTATTTCATCAAACTATTTTGATATAATACCGGTATAAGAATATGTAAAATATAATTGTTACCAGTTTGACGCTGAGGAGTATATTGACATGGTTGGTCGAATGTTGTTTTAATATTTATAAAATGTCAAAGTACAGATGTACAACATTTGGTAATAATGTAATCCTTTGTTTCAGAATTTTCAGCATTGATGGAATTTTCAAAGAATTCTGAATATGATACCAAGAAAATCGCAGAAAGGAAACTATAAAACAATCCTATTTGTAGTTGTTTCTTTTTATTTATTTGGCCCTGCAGGTAGGGCGTTAGAATTGTACCTGCTGCCCCTATTGCATGATCGTAAAAGGCGACTAAATTTAGGATCTTATCTTTTCTCTTCTTCCTAACTGACTTTATCTTTCCTAATGCCTCCCTTGGCACCGCCTCACTTTTGGCCTTGAGTTGAGCGTTCGCCCCTGTTAGGAAGGCTCTGGGTTCTGTCCCCTGGCCGAGACACACCAAAGTCTATAAAAGTGGTAGTTTCTGCTCCTGCTTAGCGTTCAGCATACAGGGAGTGGGACGACTGGTTCGCCCGTTGTCAGTATAATGTGACCGGGTGGGGTGTGTTGCTTGGTGTCTTCGGCGGCATGCTTCAGTGATATAGCACTATAAAAAGGGCAACAGATCCACTATACAAGAAGTCACAACACAAACATACCGCAGTCTCCCAGTACACTCACCTCGCCCAACATACACGCAACACACCGCATACATGGGAGGCCGTCCTTACATGACCATAGCTGTTAATAGGACGTTAATAAATCAAACAAACAAAACAAATTTTTATTTATTTATTTGACTGATCATTATGAATATGAAGAAATTGTAACGCATTCTTAATTTTCTAAACTAACGCTACACGGATTTATAACAATTACACTCACAAGAATGATTGTTTTAAAATGTGGTGAGGATTTGTTTCCCTACATCAAGTTTGATCTGACGGAGATAGGTGACCAGAAGTCAATAGATAGTGATAATAATAAACAAAGTATAAAGAATCGGTTGTATAATAAGAACATTTAAAAATGCCATCAATGTCAACATTTTTTTCTTGTTCGACAAATCGTGCCGTTTATGTTTTAGTCTCTTCTTCAACGATACAGACAAATTTTCTAGCAATTAAATTCAATTGATTCAAATGTTGGAATATAAACTACATATCTAACGAATTAGATTTATGGATTCGATAAATTTTCTTCACATTTTAAATATATAACATAGTATTATAAATACACTGTACCTAGTGTATAAATTCAATGACATGTTGAAATGCTACGAAAAGACAAGAAGGCAATTCAGTCTATAAGTTATAGGTGCGATATAGAATCAACATGATCTGCAGATAATGAAACATTGACTTCGCTTTAAAGACTTTACAACGTACAATGTATATGTATGGATATTACTGACTAATTTAAAACCACTAGACGCAAAACCTAATGAATCTGTTCGTCTAAATTAAGACACTTTATATTTCCATAATGTAATTTCAATATTTTCGTGACGCTAGGATCTACAGATAGCTGTCTATTGTACAAAAATCTAGTCAGTTTTTAACATTTACAGTACATAATTTTGATAAACGTGATTACATATATCCTGACTTGGACAATTGGAATGATCTGTAGAGCTGATGACATTCTTAGCAAACCAATGGTGTGATATGCAACTGCAAAATGATTATTTTTATGTTCATTAATTTAAATTATAACAGAGACGGATTCTGGTATGACACATATTTCGTATTAAAGTAACCAACATTTAATTGGATGTGTTTAACATTGATTGCTTTCGTTCTATATCATTCTGATTCGATTTCAATTCACTAAAAGAGCGATAACTCTCACCAAACCCGTAGTTACATTCGCTTCACCAGTTTTATTTACAGTGATGAGATAACAATGGTAACCTGTTTCACATGGTAGCATCATGTTATTCAGGTTTTTTCTTCATTTTATAGCAACAACCTCGTGTTAGACTCAGATAAAAACACACACAAAAACACAAATTAAGCACATAATTTCGTAATGAGGGCAATAACCTAACTCAATAATGTAATAACAGACAAAAGCGGATACACCATATTAAGATCATACTCTATACATATGCCCGTAACTTTCTGCGAGATCAGATTGTGTTTCGAGTTATATCCGTGCAGTTGGTGATCGAATTTGAATGCATATTGTTTATTTCAAAATAGATATTACTCCCCAAGTTACCTGTGAGCTGCTTTGTCGGAAAGTAGCTCTTGATGGTGATACATTGGCGTTTGATGGTATTACAAATGATTGATATTAATCTGTAAATATGTATACATCTATAATTGATGTTATGCTATGAATAATATTTGCAGAGAACACAAGCGAACATTCTTAAATGAATATTTTACAATGGGGTTTTAGCTTTCTATAGCAACATTATGATTTAAAATGTTGTACGACTGGTGGATCCGATTTGATGTACCATGATTGGCTGCCATGATTGACACATGATCTCCATCCAATATTTATTTAGTTTGAATAGTATCTTTCTCAAACGATGATAATAAGCTTAAATGAGTAAAATTGTCTTTCTGTGCAAAAGGGAAATGAAATTTCGTACACGTCAAATAACATTTCATATTAATATCATGGTGAATCATTTACACACACTGATATCTCTCTCTGATATAATTATATGTCGTACCTGTGCCCATGCAATACCATTTACACCTTTCTCGTAATGCGAACTTGCTTTTATATGAGCATATTTCAATCTCTATTTTTTTTTTATAAAAGAAGGAAAAGTTAAAATGCAAACGGCGCGGTAAAAGAGGTCCCAACCAAACTTTGATCAAGACAAGCATGTTGTATGTTTTATAAGTCACCCATTATGATTGTCAGTGCAATGCAGTATGCATACCAACATACAACTCTAATTGATAAACTGTATCGAATTGATCTGGTTCATCTTGATTTCTTGAAATTCTCATTACGTCAAAATTATTTATGGTGATCAATGAAGGCTCCTGACACATTATGGTCTCTGATGAAAATGGACGGCGCTGTTTTATTGACAAAAAAAAAATAAAGACGCACGGTGAGTGAGCAGACGAGAAGTTTGATACATATTTGAGTAGCAGCTACATCTTTGTATGGTTTGTCTTCAAATTAGATATAAAAAAAATGAAAAAAAAAATCACAAAGAAATTACAAACAGTAACTATATATGATGATGATAAAGGAAAACATATGACGATTGGATTAACTGTGTTCTGATATTGCTATATTCCAGGGGCGACACTGTTGTTTTCTTCAAGTTCTAAACCTAGACCTCCGTATCTTGCCTTTAAGTCGAACACCTGATGATATTGCTTATATTCAAGTTTTTTTTTATATCTTCGATGTCTCTGAACCAATACCGATTATAGCCTGTTTGGTAAAGTTTTAAAAAAGATGTATCTTGAAACTTTCCTATCCGACAATCATTTCGTATAGATAGTATATTAATAATGTAAAAAAAACAACATAAAAGCCATGCGTTTGGTAAAATGTTTTTTTTTTTTTTTTTTTTTTTTAAATATACGACCAGTAATACTATTGTCCGATAGACAAAAAGGAATAATATTATTTTTGCTCAACATTCGACCTTCAGCAAATGCAATAAATACTAAAACATTTACATAATACCCATTATGAAAAAAAAACATTTGTCCTCAAATGTCGTATCTTTTACAAATATTTTGCTTATTTCATACATGTTAACTTATAAGAATGATATTTTAAGAGATTAAAAGTAATCTATCTCAGATTAAGCAAACGACACCCAGCATACAAATCTGGGTCAAAGCTGGGCCAGGTAATATTATAAGACTTTTCCATATGTGGATATAAAGGATAGTCCGTATCTTTCAAATCCACATATGGAAGAGCATTTTTCTTTCACACATCGACGTTTTTATCACAATTTTACAATTATGATATTCCGCCATTTTGAAACAAGAAAACCGGTTGATTGTTTTCTTTAGTAAAACCAGTATAGTGTGGGAAAATAACGTTAACATTTTACACAACACAAACACAAAAAAAAAATGTAGTAATTTTATTGACGTAGTGACGTCATAAGGTTGTATTAAATGGGACAAACCAGTATTACAGCCGTAAGTATGAGATAAATCAAACGTATTGAATTTGCCCGACATCACATGACACAGGTGAATTAAACTAGAGTCTAGACTTTGATATTCAGACTACAACCAGCATTATATAGCATTTTACCGAAAATCACTTGATCACTTCGCCTGCTCCTACAGCTTAGTATATATTGCAGCAATAATTTTATTTCTGATGGATTGCCTCTCGTTAAGATGGAATGCAATAACCGCTTGATGGGCTAGATGTTTATATCGCTTAAAATAAGATTGATTCGCGACCTTTATGGGTCCCAACTTTCCTGATATTTCGGTCCAAAAATTTTATAGAGGAGCGCGTTGAGATCAATAGACAAGCTACGAGACCAGGGTATCCTTCCCTCTTGCTATCATTACACGGATGCCTCTATCATTTGTGATTTACTTACACCATCATGGCTTGCTAAACATTTTAGCATCTTCGTGCTCCAGATCATTAACCTTGCTGGAATTATCCGTAGAAGATTTTTTCATGAAAAACGTGTTTTCTTAAAGCGACTTTATAAGATGAAAATGAAAACGTGACCAGCTTTCTACGGTAATGACTCCTCGGGGCAGAACGACTGATTACAGTCACTTATTCCAGGAGAAATGTACATTTACCGCCCGAAATGAACGTTTATTGGCCAAATGAGGAATCAGTAGATATATTGATTGGTATGTGCTTCATTTGCCGTTACACTTGTAACGAACCAGCTCCGGAAAACCAATTGGGCAGAGAGATAGTAACTCGCTGAATGTCCGATCACTTCAGTCTGGGATTCCACTCACTGATACCCGATCGTCTCCGGAATCGGAAGGTAAGGTGCTGCCGGGGTAGTTCTCAAATATATAGTTATGCTACTTATTCTTTCCAAAGATAGAATATATTTTGGATTTTAATATTTGATTTTCTCCGTTTAGCTGTGCACAGGTAAGATTAGAATATCCCTCTATACCGGTATTGATCATTGTTTTCTATACAGTTGTGTACATTAAATCAATAAGGCCTATATGTGAATGTATAACTTTAGGCACTCCAAGATGTATATAATGGTCCAAATGTCGATAATTTACACCTAACCGAACAAACAATATTTCTATTTTAAATGACTTACAAGAGTTTAAAACATATGTCTTGGAGTTTATGCATAATATTTACATGGATAGAAATATGATTTCCGTCACAGACAAGGTAGACACATACGAAACGTCTAGGTAGTGGGAGCATGCCATCATACTGATACACAGTCCAGGAATGGGGAAATATGTATGATATTTTCATGAAAAACGTGTTTTCTTAAAGCGACTTTATAAGATGAAAATGAAAACGTGACCAGCTTTCTACGGTAATGACTCCTCAGGACAGAACGACTGATTACAGTCACTTATTCCAGGAGAAATGTACATTTATATACTGATATTGTATGTTAATGAGGTACATTTAATGGCATGTGTCCAATTTCACATTTGAAAGAAATTAACCCGTATGAAACATTCGTTACCTTTGAACAATAATTTGTTTGTTTATTTTACCGGTATAAGATTAGATTCCGTATGTATGTGAGTAACAACGTTACTTTTGCTGTAAAATATCATTTCATGAAGCATGCCTCGGCAGTTGAATATGAAATTCCAAATTATGCAATCATATGCATTAACAATCAAAATAATGAATTAATATCTCTCCGCTTCAGTCACGGCCGCGGATTTTTGCTTTCCTCTGCGTTTAATTGACTATTGCGTCCATATCATATAATTATATTTATATATCGTCTTCAACACCGTCTCTCGATAAATTCATGTGAAATTGCAAATATATTTTTGAACCCCTAACTTTTATTATTGCTTACAAATGTAGATAGCCGTGACAGCTACAACAATACATATATGTCTATTATGCCACTTTACTCGCGCTTTCAATTGAATTAATATCCACTAATACTTTTTCTCTTCCATCATCCATATGCGTCAATGATAAAATTATTAAGATTATGTATAACGTGATAATTGTCGATTGATAGTATAAGGTCATGTTTATAAAGGACAAGTAATGTTTTGTTACCAGGTGTACCGGTGCAATAAACTGGTTTAGTATTGATACAGGACAGACCACGCGTATAAACATTAATTGGCTGACAAATACGATATCGATCGGAACAGAGGGAGATGTTATCAAAAGGAGGGTCATTTATGATAAGGTTATTGGGTATGAATATAAATCGAGTTGATGTCTGGGTACTTACCACCATGGCTTTGACCATCAGTGACCATCAGCATTAGTTTTATCTGGGAGAAAATCTCCAGTTTTGACAATACCAAATATATATTGTAAAACATTAACTTTTGGTGATGTAGAAACCTTTTATTATTCAAACTACGAGTGTGTCACTGTAATCCCCGTGCCATTTCTATTCGCGAAATTACTTGAAGACCACAAAAAAAACAAAAGGAAGTGGAAATGACTAGTATGGGCCTAGCATATTGTCTAATCCAATTTTAAAATATAATCTACTTCCTTTTGTATAAATAATAGATTGATTTTTATTGACAAACATATTTTGAAATGAAAAAATGGACATTCGAACATTTGATGTTATATAGTGTTATCGATGGCCACTTGTGGGCGATATCACGATATGACTATATTTGATACGCGCGGAATGAGATCTTATTACATAGAGGAAATTTTGAATATGATGTTTTTTAGGATGTATATAACTTTGAGTTGCTTTGCAGTTTTGCAGTTAACGTCGGTATTCATCATTTTAGCGATATTGAAAACATAAATACGTTTACAACAGACGTTTGTTCAAACATAAGGCGGTACAAGTTAGTGTAAAAAGCCAATCGATTGATAACTTCAACAATTCTCTAAAGTACGAATGACCCAGATGTTAGTTGACTTACTGCTTTTGAACTGGATTATTAATCGCGTATTTACACCATTTGGGACAATAAAACCATATAAAGGTGCAGATGAAATTATGCCCGGGGCTGCTGAAGTCCTATGGGAAGTTTGCAACAGAAACATAGGCAAACATTAGACTGTAAATAAACCATTATTTTCTATTTTAATAGATACGTCAAATAGAATACTATACACGTATATTTGCATTGATATTAAATTAGCGCTCAGAAAGCGATAACATGTGAATACGGTAATTTTATTTCTGTCTATCGTTTACATAGCCATTATGGTAACTGCGCGAATTCATCATTACTTTAACTTCTTTAAGATTTAATTCCACCAAAAAGTACCTTTGCAGGAAGTCTTTATGCTGGCGATGTTGAAATAATTAGAAATTGTACTATGCACAAGACAGAAAAAGAGCGAAAAAAACATTCCTATAAAACAACACAGGGAAACAATAATATTGAGAAAATCAGTTACAAAATTCTACCAATGATATAAGTCCATATACACATATTCAGAAACAGTATGTAGGTTTATGTAGAATTGTATACACAACGTCTATGTTACAGTAACGTTGTACCACGGAAAGGAATGCCCGCACGGAACTCCTAGAAAGGTTGGCAACGGGGTGCTAGGGCTACTAGTTTATGTAGATCTATCGTGACCTAATACGTCGAGAATACAACAAGCTGTGATATCTTGTGTTGGCCTGATTGAGACCGGTAATAAAATCTATATCCTTTCGTGTTTACTTTTCCTTTTTACTACTAGTAATAATGATATAAATGTGAATCAATATCAAGGTTTACCATATAAAAATCACTAATGAACTAAAAAAAGTAGTTACTGCTGAAAGCCATACATGAATTTTAAACTTCAAGTTAATTAACTACTACATAGTTTTAACCTTTCCTTCTTTCACTATTTTGTATTAAGTAGGAGGGAAACTAATGAACGAGTCCTGTATCGAAGTTTTGTACGGGGATATTTTTTTTCATGAGCAGTATGTAAACTTATGTATTTACTAGAGAATACGTAATATGCGAGATGATGGAAAAGTAAGAGTTACACGGAATCGAGGCACTGATTTTGATCAGGTTCTTATATCTTCTTTGGAATATAATTAATTTTTATTTGTTTTCATAGTAAATCCGACTTTCTGATTGGCAGATATTTTTCTTCATATACTATGAAGAAAAAAATCCGAGAATGGCGCGAAAATTCGACGTTACCATGACGTCAAAATAGAGACGTCGATCAAGTAGTCTGAAAAATTGATTATAAGCATTAATGTCAGTATTTGTTAACTTCATCGGGTTATGAAAAAAAATTTGTTTGCAAACTTGCGAGAATACGCTACGCGGATTCACACAGTTTGCAAACAAAATTTCTTTTATACCCCGATGAAGTTAAAAAAAGTGACATCAATGCTTAAACAAAGAACAAAAACGGATAAATTTTAGGAATTCCTTTTAGGAGATTTTATCAGAACCTTAAATGATTAGACGACTGAGATCTGAAAAAGGGTAAAAGAAAATATACATTTTGTGTAAATCCAATCTTATATGATTATTTGTCATACTAGTTTCTATTCTGACCAGTCGTGAATTCGACCATCAAAGATGCGAACTTTCACTGCAAGCAGACAAATACCTTTGCGTATAGACACATACACATATATTGCTTAATGCTTAGCTCACCATTATCAGAAATATCCTAGACGGTTTTCACAGAATGCCTTCAATGATTTCCCCGAAAGACAAATCGTCCAGCCGATTGGACTGGATTATGTATTCCTTTAATCTGAAGATATATATAGGTCTTACTCTCAGATTCAGGATGAAGATTCTTTTTTATTGACGTCGAGTTCTTCGGAGCTCCATTTCAAAAGTAAAAAAAGTGCTATACATTGCTATTGATACAAAGATATAAAATACAGCCGAAATATTCTCTCTGATAATTCCAAACAATGCTATGTTACATAGATTGATAAATTGTAGTTCATCATGTTGATTCTGCATTTTTCCCGTGGGCTGTCAGATTTAATCATTTCCCTTCTCTTCTGTAGCTCAATGTAATTTCAGACTGCAATACATATAGGTGAACATGCGACACATTGAAACATCCCCTTGACAGCTCAAATTTTGGTCAATCTTAACTTTTGTAGCACTTTTGTAAACTGTTACCTGATTAATGTTCGCGAGATACAATTTTTTGCGTCATTTCTCGATAGATGTATAACATGAATTAAAATGTTTCGCGAATTAGAGTATAAAACGTACATAAATGTACGATTGTCAGTTTGAAACTTTAATTGGGAGTTTATGTCTTCGCGGACATGTTGGAATTGACATAGAAGCGAAATATTGCATACACTAATTAACAATACTACGTATGTTAGGATAACGTGACCTGGTCGGGTGTACTTTTATAAGTAGACGTAACAAGAATATACTACAGCCTCCCAAAACATACTTCACTCTTACACAACGTAAAGTCAAGTTCACAATTCATTTTAGAAACTTTTATGTTGACATAAAAACGGTTTTAACTTGCATTGCTAGCTTTAACTCTTAGCATAATGTAAATTTAAATCCCTTGGCCCTTGTTATTACTGACGAATCTTAAATGGACAGAACAAATGTTTGCAGCAAGTCTAATGTTATTAAGTAGTATTTCATGTCATTTGTGTAAAATTATAAGCAATGATGTCCCGGTGATGTTGTCATCACCAATGCATATTTTATAATAATGTGACATACACTTTCTATATAGGATACCTAAATGAATTAATTGAAAACTTCATCAAGTCAGCAAGTTTTCAATATGATTTTACATAAGTAGGAGAGGAACCAATTGTGTGCGACTTGTATAAAGTTAAATATGCCATATTGTTCGTACTCACGAATCAAGAAGAGCTTTTAAGATGTTATTCACCTCTAAAAGCTACCATTTTTTAGAATTTCGATACTTTCATTGGACATGTTTTAATTTTTCAAGTACAAATAAGAGCTGAAAAAGATTTTTGGTAGAAATGCCAAAAACCATATTTCCATATACAGTGCAATAAAATGAATACATACGGTCAGACAATAAAGCCAAGAAAAGTCTAGAATTTCATCTTACAATTTTACAGTGTTATCAGTAATTGTTAAGTGATTTCTGCATGTATGTTTCCATATATACATGCATAAAACATAAAAGTCAATAATTTTACAGTGTAAAAATTATATGTACTATCGCCTATAAGGCATCATACATGTTTGTCAATTTGAATGACATATTCATATGGTTTTAAATTCACGGAGAAAAAATAACATGTCAAAATTTTGGCCTAGTTATGGATAACTTCGAATTCGAAATGGGGACCTGGATATTTTTTATAGATTTTTTAAGCACTAGGTTGTTTATTTAGACCTGCGGGCGTTTCTAACAGTCTAGCAATGATGGCTTTGCATAACCTGATTAACGGGCGACATAGATCAATATGAGTAGAGATACCGGAGGTTTGTATCCGTCAATTAAATTACTGATGAAAACCATGCCACAAACTTTACCTCTTCATTCTACAACTTGGCCAATTTCATATACATTGATAAGAGAAAGTCTTATACAGCGGCTATGGAAGAAAACGGAGACAAACAACTCACAGAAAGTTATTCAGGGGCGATTAAAAGTATTTAATAAACAGAAAATGGAATCTTATTTACTAACATAAGAAATATTGTACATGATCTTTATTTTGGTGAGTTTCAACCATTTCACATATAATTAATGAAATATTTTGTAAAATAAAATGCTGGATACATAATGAATACTGATATAAAGGAAGAAAACAAAATTATAATATGTTTTTACATATCCAAGTTACTTGGATTAATCATTACTTATCCCTGATAACTCATTAATCTTAAAAGCTATTTTCAGACCTCAGGGACCAGTTGTTCAATAGATGATAAGCTTAATCATATGATTAGTGAAATTTGTATTTCTAATTTGCTGTACAACCTATGGTTTTATCTTCACTAAAATCATCAAGGAGGTCAAGATTTAAGTTCTTATTTTTTTTTAAAGTTTGTTACGTTGGTATCTCAACAGACATGATTTTATGTTGATTTGAACATTGTCGTTAAACTGTATTTAGTCTAATCCCATTTTGAACAACCGAGCCCTGGATGGATGGCAGTTCCGACAGAATAATACAGAATCAGATATTTTATTTGAAAATGTCTTTAAACCCTTTGAATAAAACATTATTGTGATAATCTACGATTTTCTTACATTTTAGGTTATAATGTCAATGCTGGTGTAATTACATTAAAGTTCGCCATTGCGCTAAATGCGATAATGCTACTACAATGGCAATATACTTAATTCTGCTATATTTCGTATTGTCTTGTTGATCTAAATTTTAGGGTAAGGACAGAAATTACAAGATATGGTACTTTACGGTTTCTCCGATCTCATATCGCTCTGTATATAATTGACCTTCTTGTTATCTCAGAAGGAAGTAATCTGAGATATCGGATTGTGTATCAAATGACTGTTTATTCTTGTCGACATCTGATCAATGGTCCGGTATATATAGACAGTGGTAATCGAACGTTTCTATGTACATGGTGTATCTTCCATTGTGATTAAATGACTATGTATCTTTTCTGGTAATTAAGTCCCACCCCAAGTACGGTAGACCAGCACAGGATCTATTTATCGAGATCCTCATATAATTCTATATCTAATTTCTGATTTATATATCGTATAGAAGATTAATTTCGCGAACATGATGTTTTTGCGATTCTGATGTCGCAAAAATTGTATTCATGAAATATCAACAATTGTGCAAATTACATATTCTCTTAAAGCCAGATTGCACATTTTGAGTTGTACAAATTTAATTTATCTCGTGTAAGCCTCTTGGAAGTTTTAACAACTAGAAATTATAAACTATATGGTATAATTCAAAATGATTGAACAATTATACTATACCGTAGAGTTGCTTGTCGTTGTAGAACTTGTCACTGCACGGTGATGCTGTGTACTAAATACCTTAATTCATGTAATTTCAACAAAGTAACAATGAGGACATGAATTTGTTACTATACACTTAATGGTGTTAAAGCAATCAATGTTGAGCATACTATCGTTGAATCAGCGGCATACAAAACAAAACAATGGTGGTAAGTAAGATTAACGCTAATACGTATATCATTAGATTACAGAATGTTTTCAGTGCTAATGACAACAACCTCAAGCCTTATGGAGGGTTGACTATTTATTTAATTTGTTTTAGTGTTCATTGCTGATCAACAAGTCATTAGGAGAAGGAAGACTCACTTAATTATACGCAGTATCTGCGTAATTTGATTTAAGCATCGATGTCACTATTTTTTAACTTGGTCGGGCTATGAAAGTAATTTTGTATACAAACTGTGTGAATCCGTGTAGCGTTAAGTGCTAATCAGAAAGTCGCATTTAGTATGAAAACAAATAAAAATCAATTATTGAATCATAGTTTGCAGATTTTTTTCTTTCTTTCAATATTATGATAAAACACTCATTTGCATAATTCTTTCTAAATTTGATTTTTTTTAAAGTATATAGCAAGCTTATTTAGTTAGGATGTGCTCTCTACTTATTTGATAAAACAATGATATGTTTGCCTAAAATACTAAAAGCAATGTTATAATACAATTTTATCGAGAAACAGCAATACAGATAGTACAATCATTTTTCGCAAAGTTTCTATTGCGAACAGTTTTATAGTACATAAAACAATAGATATTCAATTTTCAAATGTAGATAAAATAAATTTTCGCTCCTCTACCTAAGGTAACAGCGATCAAATTTAATAGTTGTTGGTGAGACGTACCAAACCTTGACAAGTGTCTAATTATTAATAGAGTCGATACATTTTTATTACGCCACGTTATCGCCAAATAAAGCCAGCACAGCCTAGTTCTATGAACACAGACTATTACAAATATTTCTGTGTAGGCCCTGTGCATGATTGATGAGGCCCTCTGCCTGGATTTTGATCCAGGATTTCTTTCCTTGGCTTTCCAACTACTTTAGGTATAAAGTAGTTAGTAAACATGATCTAGGGATTCCTCCCTCGTTAGAACTAGATCTCGGCATGGTCCCCCATCCAAGTGGGGTCTGCGAATACGTGATCAATCAAAAAACCTACTAAAACAGACTAGCGTTCAGTGTCTTAATGGAGGAATATACACTGACATCATGGGTCCCCTCAGTGTGTTTCTCTCGTAGAGTTTGATCGATTTGTGTATATATGCTCCATAGAATAAAATGAATTCATTTCCATAACAGCATGAAGGAGAGGAAATTTGATTGTATGACAATGACGGGTCTATCTATATGGAAATATTGTGGTCAATTCTATCTTTTTTATTTGACATAGCTTTAAATTCAAAAACATGGATGCACAACCGAACTATCTCAATGTTTCCATTTCTATCAGACAAATTGGAATGTGGCTGGCTTTGCACCAGTAGTTTTATTGCATGTTATGTTAACGTGCACCATAACCACTACCTTCCACATCGTGTTGCATATGCGCTTTTAATCAAGACGGTCCTCGTGGAGCTATAAATACTCTCCAATCATTATGAATTATGTTTGCCTGCTTGAGTTATGTGTGATACAGACGAAGTTATTCACAAGAGGCCATCTGCAAACTTTATCAGAAGTATAAAATAATGATTGATTTTGTGTTCAGCATGTGTAGGGAAACGCCAGTACGAAATTGATGATTGATTTTTATATCGTTTTATTGTTGTACGTACAGGGTATGATAGAAGATCGTGGAATTGTTATCCTATCATTCGAGCGAAATAAGGAATGATTTGTTGTGAGTACATCGTTAGGGACGGTATCAACAATGACCCCGTCTCTTTACTTAATAAACAATACATTCTCTCTTGATAGTCGCGCGAACATATACGTGGTCACGCGAGGTCACGTGGTAGTGATGTAGGTGGTTATACATGAATAGTCTGTATTCACATGGGAATTGAAAACAAACATTTGAAATATTAATTTATTGATGTACTTGACATTCATTAGATAACCTTAGAAACATGAAAAAACCCACAGGAAACACAACACCACCTATACTACGTTTTTTGATACTTTATAAACAACAGTGTCAATGAAAAATTAATATAGGGACATGGGAATATTCATTTTAACCATGGTAACAGAATTTTGTTAAATACTGAAGTTTTATACATGTACATTTCAAAGACTTTTCATTCTATTAAACCATGAGTCATCTGACTGGTCATGTTTATTTTTGCTGTGCTCATAGTTTTGCTACATAATGTGTATGCAATTTTAAAGGAAAGAAAAATCTCGTGTATTGTGACATGTGCGTTTATAATTTTATTTAAACATTTTTTTTTGTTCCGGAAAAATGTTTTTTTTTTATCGTACACTATCTCCTATTGTGATTTTATCAGTTCTTTATATCAATAATACAGTTGATATACGGTATCTGATGTAACTGATAAGCTTTTTAATGATAATTATCTTTTGCAGATGCTAATGGAATGATGGGTACTAACAGTACAAACGAAGCCATCGACACTGCCAATTCTGGGGCAATAACATTATTTGCGATCGCTCTGTTCTGTACTATTGGCAATCTCGGAGCAATGACAATGATTATTTTCAACCCGCGATATAGGAAAACATCAATGGCCATTTTGTGTCACCACTGTTTTCTGGACCTCCTGAAGTCTCTGTACTGTTTCCCTTACGCCTATAGTCTGTGGACGTCTATCGAAATCCCGTACTGCAGCTTCATTGGATCGTCGTATGTATTCATAATGACTACGTCAGCGTACAACTTACTAGCACTGGTTGTCAACGAAGAGTACGAATTAAGTCAGGTAGACGATAAAAATAAGAAGGGTGATAGACCGTGCATATTCTTTGGGATACTTATCATCTGGTTTATGAGTTTGTTGCTTAATTTAGGGGTTGCGATTATTCCTTCTAACACAACATTCATTGAAGAGACTGGAAATTGCATGTTTCTGTACGGAGTTCCGAACGGCTTTGTATTACATCTTTTATGGATTACACTCGTTTCCATGGCAATCATTCTGGCGTTAACGAGCTTCTTCCAAATCTACAGGAGAATTACTGTGCTTACCAAAGAAGCTAGATGGAGTTATATACACAAATCATTAAGTGGAGACTTCGAAAGTGAAACTCAGTCAGAGCATATTGTAAGTTATCAACAATTGTCGAACGAAAAATACCGGAAGTCACATTTACAGTTTCATTTAAGGAGAGTTCTGATATATATTTCGATGGTAACATCATTTGCATTATTTTGGTACCCGTTATTTTTTCTCACCATCTTTGATCCTGGTTTTAGCGAGTCTCAACAGATGTACAGGATACTGACCATTACGGCGTGGAGTCAGCCCGTGACCACACCTATATTCTGTGGGTTGATACTCAGGGATATCCGGAGACAGGACACCATGATGCGCGAGGTATCCTCCAGTTCATTCCCAATGAGACTCCGTGACAGTAGGAGGAATGGACCGACCAACATTGAAGAACTTGAAACGTTTGACCTTGGAATATCCAATGCTGATTTCGACCAGACTGGGAGGACACCGGAACACGAGACCATCACAACAACATCTCAAATCTCGCCCGAGAGTGTACCACGTGAGGTCCAGTGCCAACCATCAGCCTCGTTTTCGCCTGCTAGGTCGGATACAGGGAGAACCTACCGAATGAGTCAAGTTTAGTGTTTATACGTAAATAATATATGTGACTGTCAAATAATAAATACCTGTTTTGTACTTTTAGAACGTGTTGTTGTCTGTTCATTGTAAGTTGGGATATCAGTAACTTTACTGAATTATTAGGTGATATACATGTATGTATATTGATTTAAATGTACCAATACTCTCATATGTCGATATTTCAACTCAAACTGCATCACATACCACTTCACATACAGAAAGTCTACTTTGGAACTGAAAAAAGTTCTGAACGTATCGCAGAGTTAGCAATGTTCATCAGGAAAGGCATTTGGGTTCCGAATTATGTTGTGTTTCTTCGTGTCTACAACAAACGTGAGGCTGTTACACCAGGGATATTTTGAATATCGTCGTTCCATATAATTCAAACATATTCATTTTTTAAAACTTAATAACTGATTTACTTTCAGCAGTATCTTCATGTAAGAGAATATATTGCAACCACTTTGACTCAAATGTTTCAAAAACTGACTCGCTAAAATTTCATTTCTTCATTAAATCAAAGGTTGCATATGTTAATGATTGACAAAAGGCAGGGAATTTGACTTGATAGTGATCAAATAAGTTTAATGGGAAATTTATGATTAGATTATACGAATCTTTTTAAAATTTGGAGATTCTGAAATCTTGGAGAAAAACACGTCAGTTCCTCGAGACTGTTGCATAAATAACTCAAACTCATAGACTAGAATTAGCTAAAGGTACAACGGCAAGCAACCTAAGCAATCTGCCATCCTACGCTGTCTCCTGGTCGCTACACACAAAATACTAAAGAAGTGATTCTGCGTAACGTTCATGAGTTCATCAAGGGAGCGTGGCAATTGAAAATTGGTATTTGGAAGTATGCGTTGATGAGATAGCAGTATGCAATGAGCAAAACGTTT
Source organism: Argopecten irradians (assembly GCF_041381155.1). Lineage (NCBI taxonomy): Eukaryota > Metazoa > Mollusca > Bivalvia > Pectinida > Pectinidae > Argopecten > Argopecten irradians. The sequence continues at coordinate 45,388,976 of NC_091134.1, read as the reverse complement.
AGTATGAAAGGAGGCATAAAACTAACATTCCACAGTCTCCCAAGGCACACATGAGCATTACATACAGGGATCGACCTGGCTTTCTGTAGCTGTTGATGTTAAGCATCACCAACCACATAATCTAACCATTATTGCTTAATCCAATAAAGTGTCAGTCCATTGCAGAAGTCAGTGGCGATATGTAATAACACTGGTTGGAGAGTTGTCTATCGTATATGCATACGCAGTGTAGTGAATTCAGAGTTACTAGGATTTAGTTACTTCAAAATCAAATAACATGAATCAAGCGTCAGATTTCTACAAAACAATGAACAACAAAATAAATTTCTTAATGTCCGAATCTTGCTCAGAAGCATTCCATTAAAATGATAAAACAAATACGACAATTATAAGATATAGGTTTATTAAAAAAAGGAAAAGTCTTTAGCAATATTGATAATATTTGTTAAAAAAAAAAAAAAACAAACAAACAAAAAACCCAGTTTCCAGTGTGTTTATGATTATCTGGTTTACATGGAGTACCGCGTTCTAAAATGTAACATATATATGAGAAACTATTATGATTTATGAATATAACAGAATGTCATTGCAATACGCTGAACAATTTTTCTGAAACAGTTGTACGATTCATGCGGTTAGATTGTGACCTGCAACAAAATCTAACGATAATTTAGACACGAGACAAAAGACTGATTAACATCATACATAATTAAAGGACGGTCAACAATGCATGTGATATGTTGTGTGTGTGCGTGTGAAGTATGTTTTGGGAGGCTGTGGTATATCTTCTTGCAATAGTGGGACCATTGACCATTTTATAGTTTTATTTCACAGAAGTGTACTGCTGGAAACAAATCATCCGTTCACATTATTCTAACAACGGACATACAGTCACCTATTCCTGTTTGTGATTAACGCTAAGCAAGATCATAAACTACCACCGTTATAGACTGCGGTGTGTCTCGACCAGATGACATACCCAACAAACTTTATCACAGCGGCAAACGCTCAACTCCAGGCCAAACGTGAGTCGGTGTCATGATCGATGTAAGGAATACGAAACCCGTGATCAGTTAGGAAGAAAGAAGAAAAGATACATTGCAATTCCAAATTTAGTCGCCTTTTACTAACACTGACTTGTAAAGAGCATCGTGTAGGCCTACTGTACAGTAATAGTATTGATAATGTACGTTCGAATCCTTATAACAAGTGTTTAGCACTACCGTATCATTGCATATTAAACTGCAGATACGACGTACCTATTGACCCTATTGCATGATCTAAAAAGGCGATTAAATGGAGCTTAACTTTTCTCTTCTTCCTAACTGTTCTAACTGACTTCCTAATATCTCTATTGACACCACCTGACCTTTGGCCTTCAGTTGGGCATTCGACCCTGAATGGTAGGCTCTGGGTTCTGTTTTCTGGCCAAGACCCATGCCAGTCTATAAAAGTGGTAGTTTCTGCTCCTACTTAGCGGACAACATAAAGGGAGTAGGACGACTGGTTTGCCTGTTGGCGGTATAATGTGACCGGATGCTTGGTTGGTGTATTTGGTAGCATCCTTCAGTGAGACAGCACTACACAAATGGTACGAGTTCCACTATTACAAAGAGACACAATGCGAATATACTGTTGTCTCACAAGATACACATACATCCATACCATACACCACAGCACATTGTACACCATCAACGATACTCCAGGGGTTCAGTTCACATAGATCTCTACACCCTCGCACTATCGCACTATCAGATAGCAAAACTGAAGCCAGCTCAGGGGAACAAATCTGAACCAATCACAGTCCTGCAAAAAATTCTTTGAAGACTACAGAAAGCCCCACCGTTATACGACATTTATGATGTGCATCAAAGGACGAAATCACCTGTTTTGTTTCCTCCAGTTTTACAATGAGATTGTCCAAGGGTGTAGAGATCGTAATGATTGGAACCCCTGGAGAATCGAGAATCTAATTATACACCAAAACGTCATCAAAGGAAACTATATAACAGTAACAAGTTATAACATTATTTCTGTTTTTGTCGACATGGTCACAATGATAAACCAATCAAATGATAAACCAATCAAGTGAATTCAATCTTAACCATAGAACAAAACATAATTGAATGATTTGGTAAACGTGTATTGATGCATTAGAGAATCAATGCATATTAATTATGAATATAATTTTGACATTAGGCAATTAGTTTATCGTTGTTTTTTCCCTGTATTGTAGTCCTGAATCTAAGAAAATTTACCATATGCCAGATTTATCTCCCTTGAAACACGTCGCTGAAAAGTCTTCATGCCATCGGGCGGACTAGAAGGAAGGGAAGTAACCTGACCGGACTTGACTCTAATAAACAGCAAGCAGCAAGTTCACCCACACAAAAAGTATAAATATTTTATAAAATTGAAAAAAAAAATTCCATTGACAATTGATTATTGAGTCTACTTTACAAAAAGAAATATGTTAAATTTTATTGATTGACGTATCTAGAGATTTTTTCCCCAATAAAAACGAAACATCAATGTCTCTATTGTGACGTCATTTTATAAAAAGCCGATGTAGTATCAGTGGAATACAATGCGTTTAACGAGTAGTTGAATGACAATCATTGTAAACTCTATTGTGATTTGCTTTAGATACTACGTATCAAAACTGCTTGAATTCAGTGCATACAATAACATTAATCAAAAACGTTCCAAATCTGAATGTCGTGTACGTGTGGAACTGCACGTGGGTCGTTGTTTACTTCATAAACAAATAAGGGTTATCTCCCTTTGTATATTAAACCGTTGTCTAAGTGGTGTCTTGTTTTTTTCTCTCTTAATTTCTAAGAAGTCAAGCGTATTTAAAAGACTTTTTTTACATAGAATAGTTTTGGCAATATGGTTAGCAATGTAAAGTAAATGCTATAGTGCGGACTTCGGTCACAATAACAGTGTCCAGGATATGGTGTTAGAAATATGTATTTTACAGTAAGTAACAATTACAATCAGATTTCGACCATAGCACACCAACTTTTGCATTTACAACATTAATCGATTAAATGTATGATGCCTGATAATGGTTATTTTCTATGTCATTAGACGTGATAAAAGCTGCACAATTAATTGTTTTCTAACAGCGAGAGAAATGACAAATAATGGACTGACCTGATCATGAATTAAATCATCAATAAAGTGGGCATTTAACAAAATCTAAATAAAAAAGTCATGGCAGGTAAAGGAACAGTAATATCCTCAAAATTCAATTTATCGATTACTAGGTGGTTTGGTATGGTGTGAATCCCATCCCTGTCCTTTGTTCACGGCTGCTGTGCTTCCTGTCAACACATGGCTCTATTACCTGACATTTCCCTCTCTACCTCTCATCTAATTGTACATGTGAATGCGGAGTGTCGTCTTTTATTTCGGGGAGGATAATTATTGGGTAGTGTATATCATTGTCACCGCCTAGCTAGACTGATTTCTGCATTCCTTGTACAGAGTGGAAAGGAAATCGTTTTTTCGCCGTGGTAACGTGGCCATAGTCTTTGATTGTTGTCGAATTTCCAAGTAAAGCAAATCAATGAGGAGGTGATGAGCGAGCACATGATTTGGTCATCGCCGATGTAGATCAGCGGTATAAACCAATCGGATTAATTAGCGGTGCAGCTTCCAGACTGGCTATCTATCAACAAGGTGTGCTAATGATTGCAGATGGCCTCTCTATAGCCTTATTAGGTTAAGTTAGGCGATTTTAAGAGTCTTTTTTGCCTACGTTTCTGGTTCAGAGTTACACAGAATGCATAAAGGGGAGGCAACTACTCCAATTTTGTATAAAAATGAGTTTGTAGTAAGAATATGATGAACCACTCTATACTGGAACCACTGAAGTTTTGTGTTTTTTGTTACATGGAAAGGAATTTTATAAATGTTGCTCCAAGTTGTTTTATCGATAGTCTCAAAGATATCATTCCACTTTCTGGTACCTGATGGTGTCACATCTGATCTTATTACAATATTATAGAAGATTTTCGACCCCTTTTCAAGTTTAAGAATAAAATGAAGATTTAATGGTATGTATGAGTAGGGAATCTTACAGACAGATGTATCATATGCTGAAATATAGTGTTTAACTGCAGATATAAGGCCTTGGTATTGTAAGAAATTATTATTTACCTCATATTTATGAATACCATACGCATTGTTAATGACGTTATATTCGTATCAATGAATCATAGCTGAAATTAGAAAGTCTTTATATTTATAACATCATGTTTCAGAAACGTCATCGAATCATCAAAGTATTATGGTCACCAATGCCAAAAATCAGTATTGTATAACCACGAACTCAGCTAGAATATACAATGTCATATAATTAGCAATGTCAAAATACTCTATGTTACAATGTTATAAAATCAGCAATGTTGTGCTGTTTGTTAATCTTTAATTATTCTAGAAAGCCATATCGTCATTTTGCGGATAGGAATTGATTGTGACGTCATTTCTTTTTGAGCAACATTATGATTACAATATTTTCTAAGGAACATATGAAGTTACACTCATAAAAATCATCAGTACCTACAATCAGTACCTACCCACTTTGGCAGATAACTCAGAATAGAGCACAACGCCACATAGTCAGAAACGCTTGTATCGTCAACGTCAGCATTGTTTTGAACGTCAGCAATTTTTTGAAATTCACAATGCCACAGAGAGACAGTGATGGAATATCATCTCCAATGCCAAACGATCCGCAATGTCGTTGAATTAAATATTTCATATCAATCGCAAAGTGTAAGTTACGGCACAGAGTATAGTCAGGTATAAAAAAATGTTTGAAAAGTCCTTAGATCAAGAATATCCTACTCAATGCGGACTTATGCAGATGCTATGATTTTCAATGATAATCTCGACTAATAACAAATTCCTGGAAAAACGTTAAATGAAAAATATTCAATTTTTCATAGCAATATACATGGAATTGCGATCATAAACCTTTACAGGTAAAAAGGCATACGGAAAGTCATATGTATATATAACATCAATAACATCGTATTGAAGCTATTTAAAATCACATCTTCATATCTATATCTGAACATATTTCTATGATAGCATGCATGTTTCAGTAGCATGCACGTTATATAAATGACAAAACTAGGTAGTAAATTTCCCATTTATTCATTTCTTTAAGTATCCATTGACAACCTTCAAGCCAGAGACGAAACGAAAAATATTCTAAACAATAGATAACAATAAATTATTTTTTTGTATTCAATAAATATACATTTTTGACACAGAAAACGTAAAAGTTAAACGTAAAATGAAATTACTACATGTATTACGCTATTATCTTAATTTAAACCGATAGAAAACAATATCTTCTACCAAACATGCAAATAGAGAAACATATATTTACATGAATGTACAGGGAATTAAAAACTGGCCACCAGACCCCAAGTTAATTTCACAACTGAAATATAATAACACTTGACTATCTCTTTTATATATTAAGACATATTAGAAACCAATATTGTGGTTATCATTTTTTTGAAAATGTGTTCTGCTTCTCGCGACTTGTGACCAGTCTTAGTGAAGCGAAGCCATCTAAAGCTAACCCACCACCTTAGAAACTAATATAGTTATCTTACCGCAGTAGTTAAAACTATTTAATGCTCTGGTTAAGCTGACAAAACACAAAGTCTATGTATATTCACAGAGAACAAGAGAATGTCATCTTAATTATATCAGATGATGTTTTTCACAAAACTGTTAGCCCTGTAAAATCAGCAAGACCCTGTCTAACCTTAGAGCAATTTGAAATTTCGAGGCGAGTAAACAAGAAGTTATGAAGCTATGAGTAATATGATCATTTGGCATTAATTGACTCTTACTTCAGAAAAATAACCGAAAAACGTCCATTTATAGAGAAAACTCTGCGACTTCTTATATTTACTGCGGTCGCTACGTACAATAAATGTTGGTAAGGTACAAAGAAAGATAGCTTGTATTATGAGATATGTGTGGGCGTTTATTTCAAACCCACTGTATGGCATGAATCCTGTATAGATGCAACAGAAAAAAAACCTTCTACAGTAAACACAATCTTAATTATCAATAAGTGCACGCTTCAATTTGGCAAAATCACACGTGCTCAGATAGCCAACAGCGTCACATTTCATAAATCCCCTAATTCTGTAGAGCAAAAGTCAAACTGGTATCATATCATCAGTTTTAGGGTGTGGGGGTTTCTTGTATGATATCTCTCATTGCATCACTTCCATTAAAGCTAGTTTAAATACATCTGTAGCATTGGCGAAATGCTCGCTCAAAATTCACAGCCAGACTGGTAAGTATCTATAATATGTACATATGAAACAACACGACATCTTATATCCCTCCAAATGACACAAATATCAACAAGGCCATTATGTTTGCGTTATTAACACGAAATACTCTTATTTTTGTTCGAAACATGAAAAAAATAGGCTACTGTTCACGATTCTTTTGTTCCGTCTTTACCAGCTTCCATCATTTGACGGCGCTTTGCTTTCGCCGTCATCTTTTGCCGGCGGCCATCGTGTTTGCCGGCCGGTAAACCTGAAGGAGGCAGTGCGGTTAGACTCGACGGATCAAGCTTTGATTCGGGGCAGTTTTCTTTATCTTCTTTATCATTTGAATTTGTAATGTCATTTCCTTGTAATCGGTTTTCATTGGCTGTGGTTTGTGTCGCGACTGTTGATTGGCCATCGAATGATTTACCGGAAGTGGTTACGTCGTTATTGTTGTTGTTGTTGAGTTTACCTGGGAGTTTTGGGATGAGCCCGTCCATCGACCGCGAGAACGCCTGTAGTTGGTCAATGGTTTTTTCGGGTTCTGAGTTGGTTGTATTTTCTTCGTCAACTTCCGTGATTTCGTCAAACGTAACTGGTTGTGTTTTATATCTCACTCCTTGCCTAGCGGCACGAGAGCGTTTGTTCTTTCTGTGGGGAGATACGGGCCCAAATTCTGGATTCAGGTGTAGCCTTGAAAGTCGTTCAGGAAAATGTGTTTCGAAATGAAACAGAGGATCATGTACCCGTGACGATGACATGTTGACCTGAAACAGAGGAAATACATGTTAGATTTAACAAATATGTATAAATATTTTGCTCTTACACTGTATTTAAGACACAGTTTGACTGCTTTCAATGGCGATGCAAGCAAGAAAATGTAAAATAAAAAATTCGCACAGTCAAACGTTCTACAACGAATACATTATTAATGTAGTATAATGCCCAGGAAACATTGTTTATACATATTTAACAGGTATTAATGCAAGTAAATCTTGATTTTCATTCATTGAATGCTTTATGTACGGAATTTTCTATCGTACGTGTACTTTCGTGTTTTTGTCTTACAATTCTCATCCTAATGTATACACTATGTTGTCCACTCAAACTTTGAAATCTGGAACTCCGCATTTTTGGGACAAACATTATGAAGCTCAAGTGAAGTGATTGTGAATATTCTAGAGACTGATGTGTATTGGCTACAAAGTATGTCGCGCGTATAAATGATCGATGTTTACCAAGCTATTGGCTAAGACTGAAGATAATGTTTGTGTGATCTTGCTAAAATTCGTACTGTAGCCAAGTAATGTGTAACTTTCTTCTGCAGGGTTTTAGTATGAGATAATTTCCCTAAAGTAAAATTACCTCATTGAGGTATTCCCCAAATCACAGAAGAAAGGTACACCACGTTGCATGTTCTTACTCGCATTCATTAAAACTGGAAAACATGGTTTTAGGTCACGTGGTGTATAAAATGATCTTAATTATCAGGTTTTATATGTCGATATAAAGTATCCGGTAATTATGCAAAGGTGGGTGCAGGTTTAACTATAACAGGTCGTTAAAGATTGATTTTAAAATGGAGCATTATTATACTAATTAGTCTCAAAGTCAAAATAAAGAACCTGTTTGACAACGCTATCATAGTGCTTCATTATTAAGTCATTGTTCTTGTATAAAGATAACACATACATATACAAATATAAATTATAATTAATCTTAAAAAATCTTAATGTATTGATGTTTGCAATTAAGTACGGGCAATTTTAGACATGATATAAGGCATGAAGCCGATTTTTATATCTACAGAGAACATCGAAATGAATATAAGAAACTACCGAGTTATTATGCTAATGAACTTTGGTATAATATATTAGATATATAGATTAACATTACGGATGTGGGTTATCCCTAACAGCATCAGCTCCAGCCAGCATACAACACGTTTGGAATAGTTCCAGCGTACTTGTGTATAGGTTTTAAGCCGATAATTCCTAACACGTGTGTGCCTTTCTGTACCTGAACATGCATGTGTGCCAAGCCTCGTCTGTCGGCCCACAGGAGATGTAGATCTGAGGTAGAGTGTTCACTAGGAAGGGGAAACGTTTCACTAATAAATGATATAAAATTGCCCATTATTCTAGTTTTGTGCTTTATAGGCACCAAGGTCAAGCAAGTAAACAGACATTCACTCAGATGAAAGCTGTTCCCACATAAACATGATGCAGTGTAACAAGTGCACACATGCAGTTCTTATGTTGGTATAGTGAAATATATACTCTATTGCGGTCTAATTAAAGCAAAATGTTACTTGAACTCTTGAGCCAATTATCCGTAAAAGATCCTGCGCAATACTCAATGAAAAATATAAAAGCATTATGTCTGAAAACATTATGTATGACATTTACAAATTTTATGTAGTGAATTATTAAATCAAATGTTAGTTTTAAAAACATGACATGTGCTGTTTGTGCAAATCTTAAACTGTTTTTCCTGTTGTTAAGAGTACTTTGCGGAAACATTTTCCTGGAGAGGGGCATATACTTTTTGTTTTGGAGATAACAAGTCATACGCCATTTCCCGGCTAAAGGATTACGAATACATTATAAATATAGTTGTTTATGTCCATTCGTCTATTTTTCTTGCACGTGTATTTAAATGGAATCAATTGTTTTTATGCACAGTTATTGACGCTAATCATGATTCATAAGTTCTCTTAAAAATATTGCTATGACCAGAAGGAAATAGCAACACTATCTAAGGAGATTTAATAAGCTAAATACCAGAGTAAGCCAATCTTCATTCAGTGAGTTATGTAAACAGACAAAAAACTTTTTGATATCTCCAGAATGTAGAGAACGAAAGTAAAAAGCATCAAATGCTCCAGGGAAGTAAGATAATATGCTACTGCATGAGTTAAACACACGAGGAGTGTTTTTGTTTTATAAAAATCTTTCTATTCTGGGTAGTGTTACGTTTGAGATAACACAGCAAAACAAACAGGCACGGTGTATGTGTCACCTAGTCTGTTTCATCTTCAATGTAGACGTGAACACTTCCAGTGAAGACGTTAAAGCATTCATCTGTATAGTACTTATATAAATATAGTCTCTTGGGAACAGTTACTTTAATGAACATATTTTATTGGTATAGTTGATAGGATAATGTCGTGAAAAGGACTGGTTTCAATAACAGAGATCTCAATAATATGATATTAATGAAAAATAGGATAATCTAATATTCTTTCTTGAACCTAATTATAGAAACACTCAATGACAATATATATTTGACCTTTAATTTATTGGGGGCCCCGGTGGCCGAGTGGGTTTTCTCGACATATTACCACAGGCCCTTCATCTCTGGGTTGAAAGTTAGAATCCTATGTGGGGCAGTTGCCAGTTACTGACCGCTGACCGATGGTTTTTCTCCGGGTACTCCGTCTTTCCTCTACCAACAAACCTGGTGTTCCCTTACATAATCCTGGCCTAATTTAATGTTATCTGTTATACATGTAATAGGGCTTTTGCTACTTAAGTTCGTTCAAACTGTTTGTTGTCTCCTCACATCTTCCTGCATAAACACATGTCAGACAGAAAAGGATTTTACATCTCATGCTTATTGCAAAACAATGTTTGACCAGTATTCCATTTATCTGTTTGATAATTGTCGATTTTCATATTTCTTTGTGTTTAATGTTGAATGTATATATGTAAATGTTTAGCATGGCAAAGAAAATTTAGTAAAGACTTTTACATCTTAGTTTTAAATACTGGACTATCTTTACTCCTAATTGAAAGAAATCATTTGTAATGACAAAATAATAATGCTCAAATAATGGATATCTTTCATGTTCTACAAACAGATAAAATCAGACCATTTGTTTGTACCATACTTTCATCTGAATGGAAAACAATAACAAAACAATAAATCGTCTACATATATCCTAGAAGTTACATAACCTGATATCGTGTGGTCGTGGTACATTTGTATATCATACTGTTCCTCCTATTGTAAGCAGACTTTCTCTCGCGAACCTTGGCAAGATAAGCCATTGCTTGTGTCTGTTGAGGAAACATGTATCGGTAGTTTAACCTTCATGCTACATGACTGTTACCAAGGCAACAATTATAGAAAAGGTAAACACCACGTGTTGTTGTTATCTTCAGTGTTAACGTAAACAAAATCTTTTAGCGGGAGGTCGCTTAAGTTAAACATACGGTATAACGATTTTTCAAAATCCTACGTTGATATAATCAGATTGGACTTACGGATGTTGGCTACAAGACCATCAAAGAGCAAGGGCGATTATCTAGTTTTAGGTCAAAGAACAATGTAGCCATTCTTCTGGCAGGATCCTGCTCTATGGCCCAGACTGACAGTTATAGTGTGTGTTGCTGTCTGTTACGGAAGTCGATGATTCATCGGTGTACTCCACCCTTTGAAACCCCCAGTGTTATAGTGGTGGTTCGTGAAGTCAGAACCAGGGCATATTCAAATCCATTGGTTACTACATGGGCTGGAAGTTGTAAAAAATACCCTTTCATTTCAACGTATTGGGAAAAAAAGCGATCACTCATCAATGAATACTTTTTATAAATTTCCACCGCTGCCACCACAAATTGTACAATTTGTTCGAATAGCACAACCCGAACCGCAACTGCTTTAAAAGACTACTAATTATCCGATAAACAAACGCTCACTTTTTGGCACGAGTTCATAATCCGCATTGAAGTATATACCACACAGGACGGCCAATGAGATGAAGACATTCAGATAGACAGACATACAGATAGGTGTACCCCACAAGACGATTAACAATATGGACAAACAGACAGACAATGTGCTTGTTTGCAGGACAACAGGTATAACTACCAAGGTCACAAATGATAAAATAAGTAATACAGTCTAATGGATATGCCTCTTTTCAAAAGTTCATAATAAGGACATCCATTGCTCCCCCCTTTAAATACGTATCCTGATGGTTATACGGATAATCCCAGACCATTGGGTGTTCGTTGTCAAAAAACTGATTTCAATGTTAGACATTTTAATAAACATATCTTATCAATGGTTACTGTAAATTCGTAAATACAAATAGTCATAGAATGTATACTATAGTAATATGGATGTACTTATAATAACTGATGCAAAACAGCCTTTGTTATCCGACTGTTACAAATAGGTTTACACATTATGTCTAGAGATCGAACAGTATCTTTTGTACTGGCTTCATACTATCAGCAAAGCCAAGAGTAATCGAAGACATATCGATAAGGGTTACACTACAAAGCTTAAACAAAACCCATTGTGTGTGGTCACACCTCAGCTTTAACAAGAAAGTATGGTGATTCTGGCGATACCTTTAATGGTAGGCCGCAAACAATCATTGTCTTAATATCTTAATTAGGTTACTAGAGGTACTTCCAGAAAATAGTGTAACTCTGATAGCACTACCGAATATAAACCACAAAATGTTGTTACCATGGTTACACAACTATAGTGTGTAAACCACAAACAGGTAGTATGTGGTCATACACTGTATTTCAGTGGCAAACAGGAGACCATTGCTTCATTAGTATCACAATAGCGTGAAAACACCAAATTCTGTTACCATAGAAATATTATCAATTTGGTAATACGATCAAATGTAAACCACATACAATCGTTTCCTTGATTACACTACAGAGTGTTACAAACACAACAGTGTAACAATACTGAATAAAAACCACAAACCATTGTTACCTTGGTTACACTACCGGGTGTAAACCTTGGTTACGCTGCCATCTTTAAACATCACCATCAATTACATAAGGTTGCTAAAGAAACATATACCGCCACAGCGTTACATAAACAAGCCTATCAGACCCGACACAGGAGGTCGATCACACACCTCCATCCAAACCTGGTCGTAAAAGATAATAACAGTGAGAGACTACTGCAATCTTTCACCTTGCTTTTTATTACGGTAACTAACAAGTTGAATTATTTACAAATGTGTTTCACCTTATCTCAGAAATTATTGGACAAAGACCAACTCTGCTGCAGTACATCTCTCGGTATTAATGATCCCTAAGTCTCAAGCGTACCTGTACAGCAACATTTCACAGGTCGTAATACTTACACCTGCACTAGCTCACTCGGCATTGTTTATAGAACATGCTAGATATCAAATGTCAAATATCCTTGGACTGCTGTTGCAGGTAGCGTATTACTGATTATACATGTAAGACGTAGATTATTGGAATTATAGCAGCTTCTGTAAAACAGACAGCATATTATCCTCCTGCATGCCCTTCACAAGATTATATCTTGTTTACATTAATTTTTAATGCAAATTATTAATTATTTACAAAGTTGCAAGCAAACATTCGTTGTTCGGGTTTCATTTGGATGTTCCACTTCAAATCCTTCATTGGAAAGCATTGCATATATAAAGGGAACACCTAAATAAGAAACGTTTCTTGATTTACTTAATAATTTCCATATGGACAATTTAAATTGAAATAGTTTCTTTACTTAAAAAGTATTGCTTATTCCGGGCTCTAAATAATATATTTAAAAGCAGCTGTGCTGGTAACCAACACAAGATCAATTTCATATTCTGATGGACAAACATTTAATAACAAGCACGCTATCCAGTCCTTAAATTATAAAAATGCTGCGAAGTACAACATTATCGGATAAAATTGTTCAAACAACGTTACATGTCTTATAACAAGCCCCATAGTCATCTCTACAACAGTTTCTGTTGCGTTGCTAAGCAACTTGGAATGTCCGCGAGTGCTTGATCAGCTAAAATTGTAGGAGCGATCCATCCTACATAGAATGCTTAGTGAGCCAATTTTAGAAAAATAAACTAGCATATCAGTTTTGCGAAAAGTTTTGTTTGCAAAACTGGTGTTTCGTTCAAGTGTACAAAAATAAAAGCATTTTAATAGTTAATGATTGGATGAAGTATCGGCGCTATTCGCTTCCAATAACCAGTTGTAACGCATTGCCAAACCCCGTCTCATTCCTAACTAATCATGGCTGACAAAACACATAATAATAAATTATATTATATTACCATATTATGCTATTTATCAAATGATCCGGCTATTTTTGCATATGATAGATTCTTTCCCTAACTTGCGGGTGTGACTTGGAAATCACAACTCGTCCTGATGTTTTATTTTTCCTCGCCAGGGTCTGCAAGAATAAACATCCTTCTTAGTCTCGTTTTATAAAATCCCATATGAAATACACACTCATTTAAAGGACCACTACCTTTCCGAAACGGCTTTTAATTGTAAAACGAGATCGATAATTTTGTAGAGTCGCAAAAGTTATTAACTTACCGTTAATACTACACGTATCAACACCTTCTGAACAATTTCATTAAAATAAATGAAATGTTAATTTTCATTTTCCCGCCGTCGCCCTAAATGCCGAGCAATAGTTGACAATCACTGCACCAGACGGAAATAAACAGCGAAATGACACTCCACTGTTATTATATATTATGCACGAAATTTTGCATATGTTTGGTGTTGTAACCTCATCTTAGGTCATCGGTATATATTTTCTGATGTTACTAATGTGTTTAAGAAACCTTTATGTTCTGCACCGGAAAGGTAGTGGGCCTTTAAGATATTTAAGATCATTATTTGGGCTTGAGATCATGAGGCTCAGATGAGTCCGTTATTTCTACAAGATTTGATTTCCTGGCTTGACAAAATTTCATTCATAAAAGAAAAAAAACATTACAGCATGCCTCTAACATTCTATTTTTCAAATCCCAAAATAATTCATACATGAATTCAGAGATATAAACTTATTTCATGTTAGAATCAGTCAACAGTAGCAGACTATAATATTTAATTATATTTTCCTTATTTAAAACAAATTAAAGGAACCATAATTCCCTATCACAGATGCTATTCTATACTTGCATATTACAGAGTTGTTATCTGTCCTTGCGGGTAGGTTTTGATTGTGATGTCATTTAATTACATGTACGAGCATAACGTCATTCTTTTCAGAGAAAATGGCGTGAGATTAGCTCACAAAATAATGAAGTCGCCATAGATACCTACCTGTAAGTGAGGTAACTCTGTAATGTGCAAAGACGGAATAACAGACATTAGGTTAGATAACCCAAAATAGCAGTAGTGCTCTTATATAGGTGACAGCTGATTGTAAGATACACATAGTGTAATTATCATTATTCTCCATATAAAGTATATCTCTGATCGTAGAGACGGTATGACCTAGACCTGTCAATCATCCTCACATTAAATTGCCGTACAAAACTCTCAGTCTGTAAAGCTAATTTCCTTTCTGAATAATTTCCATGTTGTGAGATACATATCAATAAGAACTTATAATCAGCTACTACAGCTCAATGCTAATGATCGCGTCACTAGCCGGCTGTGGTTTCAGACGTTTTGGTGTCCTGCTGCTATTTCTGTTTTGATGACAAAAATGATCTTTCATTAGACTTTGATTCTGTATGATTCCACGCGTGAGGCTTAACAGTTCTTAGATATCATCATTCTTTATATATCGTGAACAAACAAAATTAGCCTAGAAGGAATTTGTATAGAAATACTATTTTTCTGGAAAGTCTCTAAGAAAAGTAAATAAGGTAAAATCCATACTATCGAATTCGGTCGAATCCATATCTTCATAAGAAAACAAAATTATGTGACCGCTTGTGTTTTTCTGCTAGTCACACCTGTTATACAGAACACCTCTATATAAAAGACATCTGTCTATAAAGGACAGACACATAAACCCCATTTGGTGCATTTTTCTATATAATTGACCTCTGTATAACAGACATCTGTCTATAAGGGATGTTTTGTTTTGTCTCTGATCAATGTCCCACAGACAGGTTTGACAGTATTTCTGCTCAATAGCGGACAATTACCTTAGACCTTTGGTATTAAATAATGTTAAGTAGAATTATGTATCCTTTTCCGGTTACATTAACTTCCACTCCCCATTTCCATTAACAATATTACCTGCTCAATGATTCCGATAACAATACATGTCTTCCACGTTGTATATCCTGTTTGTATGGTGAAATTGATATCAACATGAAAATTTAGATTAACATTTGCATAACTTCTCGATTTAACAAAAGCATGCACTTTGTAGAAATATTTCACAACAACCGGTCAGACATTCGTCTGTGGATATGGATTCCAGAAATTATTTTGAAGTCATTTTGAAGACTTAATTCCCTCAACGAAGCTTGTCTTTATGAAAATAAAAACAATCTTACACTTCTTGGCTGAATACCAAACTTTTAACACTTGTTCTCATTTTATGAATGCTCTCATAGAAAAGAAATGTTATAGGTTGTGTCAGCAACTGCTAATTGCTCTGTAAATCAACAGTGCTTATATATGGAACGTTAAGGAGATTATTAATCAGAACACCTTAAATTGATACAATGAAAGTGCAACAAAACTTGTAGTTATACTTGGTCAAATCCTTCAGGACTTTGACCATGTTGTCAAGTTTCAACAAAACTGGTTTTCATCTGTTGCATTTGCAGTCAAATGTCCCTTTTCTTCGGTGTCTCAATGTACTTTACATCTTGCAGACTAACCATAATATTTGGATAACCATTTTACAATTTACCTTTTATTTCCAGTCAATTATCATTTTCAATAGTTTTTCCTATAAGATATATATCTGCAATATAAAAAATTCGACAAGCACAAAAGCGATGTATTGTATCATTATGTCAAGTCGTCTTAATTAAACCAGTGTACTTCGTCTTAAATTATGGCCTTACAATCGCTACCATGTCAATGCAACGACTGTAGATATTTATGACAGGAGAAATCACCATAATGAAAATGGGACGGCAGTTAACACTTATGACAGTAGAAATGACTACAATGAGATTTGAGATGAAGTTCCATTTATGACTCTTGTCCAGGCCAATCTATCAGTAGTCTTCCAGTAGTTTATCATGCATGGTAGAACTAATTTCTATACATTGTATATTATCAGATTTAATATGAAAGATGGTAAAACGCACGAAATGAAATACAGAAGATTTTTGCCCCGAGGTCGAGCGTAAGAATTGTACCTGCTGCCGCTATTGGATGATCGTGACAGGCGACTAAATTTCTTCGGGTTTTTTCTTTCTTCCTAAATTGCTTTCTTCTTCATAACGTCTATCTCGACACCACCTCACTTTTGACCTTCGGTTGAGCGCTCACCCTTGTAAGGAAGGCTTTGGGTCCTGTCCCCTAGCCGAGACACATCATAGTCTATAAAGATAGTAGGAAGTTGAACGACTGGTTCACCCTTTATCAATATAATGTGACCTATACAAGAGGACATAACACGAATATACCGCAGTCTCCCAAAACTCTAACCACACAATTTATACACGCTACACATCACATACATGTACATGATAGGCCAAGGACGTTAATTTATCAAACCAACCAATATAATTATAGCAATTTACAGCTATAACGTTCTAAATTAGTGAATGCACTTATGGGGTACATTGTAATATTTCACTGTACTCTTAATTGTTTTATTCGTAATCCGTATATTATGTAAAAGTTTCTATTTTTTGGCCATTACCAGCAGCTAGGCAATATGCATCAATAGGCGCTTCAGAGAACATCGCAGATGTGTGCAAGTGAAAACCTAGCAGGTGGCAGCAAATACAGTATTTCCAGTTGGAGTCAATCGCTCGGAATATTATGGATGGGAACATTAGCCTGTCAGAACAGTAAACGCCTGTATATTCCATGTAGGATGATGACAGCTCACAGGCAATATTTTGGCTATAACAACAACGTTTTATCTTGACCTTGGACCTTTTTAAAATAAACTGACTTGAGCAAACAAAAATCATTGTACACTTGGCGCTAGCTTCTAAATGCCATTACACTAACCAGATTCCAGGAGTATTTACTTGAGGAGAAAAAGCCTTAACGTTGGTGGTTCATGGGCGTGTTGAAGTATACTTCAAACATAACTTAAGAATACATCAGTTTCTAAGAATCAGCAAATTTGTGTCTAAAATCAACCATATTGATAGTCGATATATATTATGAAATATAAGAATTTTGTTGTTTGATACGAGTTTGTCATGTGGTTCCCATTTCGACCTTTGACATTTGTGACGTTTGTCGTTTGTGTTTATCTTTGGACACGTATAACAGTGTTAATGGGTAACTCATTAAAATATCATGTTGACCTTTGACACATGAATATATAATAGTGACTTTTGCATTGACATATCTTAATCCTCGTTTGTATCTTATACCGTAATCACTTTGAACATCACAATTAGAGACAACCGATATGAAAACCATTTACAGCTCATAACATAAACCTATTACTTATATCCTTCTTCAGACGAACAATGTCAGTACAACTCAAGCGAAACACGCGGTTGTTTCAAGTGTATCTTTGGTCACCTAAGTTGCGGCATTTACGTTCAAACCCAGCACAATCCATGTCCGGCTAGTGTTGACAATTACCTCAATCAGCACTTGCCGTTTGTGACAAATGTTTTACTGTTCCTTACTATTTCACAAATCAGAATACAGTTTGTGACAAATGTTTGGTTGTTCCATACTTTTCCACCAATCAGAACGTCGTTTGTGACACCTGTTTGGTTTTTCCTTACTATTCAACTAATCAGAACACCGCTTGTGACAAATGTTTGGTTGTTCCTTATGTTTCCACCAATCAAAACACCGTTTGTGACAAATGTTTCTTTTTTCTTTTACTAGCCAACCAATCAGAACACCGTTTGTGACAAATGCTTGCTTATCCTTCTTATTCCACCAATCAGAACACCGTTTGTCACAAATGCTTGGTTGTTCCTTGCTATTTACCAATCAGCATTTGCCGGTTAAATTTGTGACGGCTCAGTTAAATTTGGGCTACAGCTGGATATATTTCTTATCAAGAAATTGATAAGTAAGTACATATTGCCCAATATTCCTTGACTGGATAACAACCTCCTGATTGGAACGTGATCATTGGAAATATTTACTACAGATTCCACTTCTCTTTTGCAATAATTGGAACAAGGCTATACTAGTATCTTGGATTAATTAAGTGATTCTGTAGTAATGTAGGATATATATATACACAAACTTGTAAGGACGTAATGACAGACAGCCCGGGGTGAGTCAGGTGTATATTTTAGGAACAGACACATGCTGCTGTCAGTCCATCGTGCATCAAAAGCACACGTTTATAAATGTCACGTTTGCTGAATACAGACAATTAATGTACTACTCATAATGAACTGTTAGCTGGTGGCGTCTGCCTCTGTCGCGCCCCGTATGTCCTAGGTAGTGGTATAAACATGACGAGGGCCTCAAGTGTTGATTCAGAAAAGTGCAAACACAACAACGAGATAAGGAGTGGTGATTCGGAATATGACAGTGGCCTTGTAAAAACAACAAAAACAAGTCTGTGTTTACATGTCGTAGTATATTATGCAACACCGTTAGTCTAGCTTTATAGTTCAAGGCTCTGCAAAATAATTCCTATCTTCGCAGTAGATTTCAGTTCCAACTTCCGAATTTCCCATTGTGACTTTTAGGATCCTCTTTTGACTCTCTATAGACTTTTCAGCATCCACTAATGAAATTTTGATGGTAGTTTCATCATCATCTAAATATATCCCAAATGTTGTTGTCAGCATTATCAGATGACAATCATGATCATCTTATGTAATCGCCATTGTGGAGTTAGCACCATTTGATTATGATCCTGTCGTTATTATAGCAGTATTTTATCAAATTAAAATTAAAGTAATTGTCAGCATCATCGTATGAAACTCCTTATTGCACCTGTGGGTTTTCGTCATCATCTCGTGTAATTCGCTTATGTATTTCAAGCATTATCGTATGGAATTCCTAATGTATTTTGCAGTTTCATCTTACAAACACCCATTGCAATTTTTATATTTTGAGAGGCTCATTATTATTATCATATGAAATCATTTTTATTTTATCATCATTCGCATGGTAAGTCTCCAGCATTATCTTACGAAATCCCCAATTTGTTTTCATTATCATTTCACGAAATCTCCATTGCAGTATTTAGCATCATTTAATGAAATCCCAATCTTCTTTGAGATCATAGACACAATTGAAATGAAATATACAACATTATCGTTAAAACATAGTCAATGTGAGTGTTCTTCAAAGTGCTAAACAAATTGTTATTATAGATGGAGTATCATGTTTTGAAATTAGGATGTACTGCAACATACTGAAATCCTCATTGAAATCTCCCGTAGTACCCTTTTATCAAAATTCCATCGTAGATTTCAGCATCCTTGTTTCATTAATGTATATTTCGTTAAAGTTTCAATAAAAGTCCCAATCGTAATTGGAGCCTTTTTCTTCAAAATGAGATTTTCAGTATATAACCTTTCATCAAAATGCCAACTAACCGTATATTCAAAAACTTGATCATGTTAAAACCACCGGTGTAGAATTCAGTATAATCCTAGTAAAATCGCTATACTGTTGATTTCAGCATCATATTTCCAGCCCACGCTTTATAGCTACCTCATTGAAATCCTTCGTCTAATTTTCGGCAGCAGCAATAGTATTATCTACAGTGAATTGTTGATCTACTACTCCACATTTCCCAATTCTGATAAAGTCTAGACAGCCCACTGTCATTAAATCCTCTTGATAAGACGTGGGGAATATATGTAATATGATTTACAATGTTACAGTTAGAGAGGAAATATCATTTAATAAGAACTTGAGGTTAAAGGAAAGGTTATCATATAAACAGGAACATATGATAAATCGCTTCCCAGAATAGTTCACCCTCACTTGTAGCGTTCTGTACTCTTGTGCTTCTGTGTTTTATCATCTTATTTGATACAGTGATTCGTGTACAAGGATGTATACCTCAGTGTCCGTATCGGTAATCACTCGATATTCTTACATCGCCAAACTATTCATATTTTAAATATTCAACGAGGCTTCAATAAAATCGGTTTTAAAGCGCCACACTCGACCATCTATACTCTTCCAATCGTCCATCTTTTCGTGTAGCTGTGAGAAGATATGGACTCCGACAACTTAACTACTAAACCTATCACCTTTGTGGATGGAGTGTAGCCGAAGTACCCGGAGAAAAACTAACGATCCAGCAGTCAGTACCTGTAAACTGCCCAACATGAGATTCGAACTCGCAACCTAGATGTGGATCGCTCGTTTTAATATATCGTAACGTCTTATCCACTAGCTCCCCGTTATTGGGTTCTAGTACAATGATAAGGTACCCGAGTGTCACATGCTTCCACAAGCCCCAAACATTGTCCCACAGAATCACACAATTGGTCACAAAACACAGATAATATACATTTTCCACTAATCCCCTCCAATATTTGGGTTGCAGGGAAAAGTTAAAAAGACAGTGGAATATAGTCCAATTTCTGTGACATGAAATGAACATATATTCGGTAACTACGTTACGTTAATTGCATTTTAAACCAAAGCAAATAAAAGAGCATTATTTCTTATATAGTAAGTATTGGTTACCAAGTAACTGTTCAAACGACAACACATTAATATTTACAACTTTGTTATATCTTTGATGTATTATACATAACGGGGCTATTTATTAGTTGTTATGACACTGATGACAGTTATGTAACAGAGTTATATATTAAGATCTTGTGAGCTATTGGAAGAGTAATATTTATACACAGATACATAACTTCGGCGTTCTGTCAGCTGTTCTATTCGTGGCCGAGGAGGGAGTATGCGTGCCTGACGATTGTCTGCTGCTGTTACAGTAATTGGTACGGTATAACCCGTTCGTTAACCTTGCCATTATATGTAGTTTCCTCACCCCAGGGTATAACCACGGGTAAGAATGTATGTACTGTATTATCAGGGTGATGAAGAATCTGTACTTCTGAATGCTCTAGCGTTAATAACGTCTGATGGCTTGCTATGGTCATTTAGGATATTAGCTAGCTTCGTCAGTGGAAGAAATACTGAGTACTCGGAGAAAAACACCGGAATATGGCAACTACTACTGATTAAGCCAAAACTTTCAAAGAAACATAACAGTATCGCCAAGTATTGGTAACCACCGGAGGGACTAATAATTAACAAAAATATAGAGCCATATAACACATCTGAATGTACTATAAATAAATTCTACAAAGAGTTTTAATATCGATGAATGTTCGTATTGGTTTTGTAACACATCTCCATAATTATCCTGGCCATCAAACCGTTAGTTTCTAATATACAGGAATATATGTCCTTAGTTTAAAACTCATGGACTGGTCAAATCTCGATATCATTCTCTAGAATAATGACGAGTAGAGAAAGGTCAAAACTCCATTGCATTAACATGACAGTATTGAGTTGATCCAGAATCAGTTATGTTGTAAAGACAAACAATATTAAGTCAAATAGTGATGTTTATAATATTCAAATGGCCAGTCTACTCCATAAGATGACTTGAAAAGGTATCATTATCAATCAAATTATTTGGATTTCAAATGTCTTGAGGGACAAAGAAATCGCTGCTTCCTGGTATCAGGTTCTTTCATTGTTTACCTTATGGGAAAAGAAGGAACTATTAAACCACTAAAAATGCTCTTTATAAGCAAGATTGAATGATAAAATAATAGTTATGATAGTATTGGCTACGTGATAAACAAGCTCACATACACTACGTGGAGCTTTAATTGCCAGTCTGTTACCAAAGGAGACAAACCCATGATAAAGATTTGTGAGACACACCATACATATTCATAAAGTTATTATAATGATGCCTTAATGATCATTCGCACCATCCAAAGAGATCATTCGACAAGTCTAGCCTTATTATTAATTCATTTACCGTATGTACCGACTGATGTGTTTTAATTTTTAATTTATTTTGCCTTATATTTATTAAAAAGTTGTAATCCTCCCGATAAAAGCTTTTCTGTGATATTTACGCCCACTCAGTATATCGAGTAGAGCGCCAAAATACAGGGAATAGTTTTTAATTAATAAAAACATTATTAATTTAGATCTAATAAAAATAACATAATTCAGTAACATTTTAATCATCAGTTATGAAGACTTCTTTCTGTATATATTTTGCATAATAGGGAATAAAGAGTCTTTCGTTCGAGTGATAGACTTGAACGGAGTTTGGCAAACTGCCTCTAGCTGTGTGATACATTGGCACGCCCACTATAGGGGCGGATAGGCAGACGGGCAAATGCAAGTGAAACAGCTGATAATTACGAATTAGCCTATCTAACGCAAAAGTTGACTCGAAATGAGGCTTCTATACCTATTAGGATATAATACAAAACATCACAGCAACACTTACCTGGGTACTTCGGACAGGGAAATAAAAACAATATATACCTCTTAACGCGTAATGGCTTTGGCGAAAGTCATTGACCGAACGCCACTATCTATCCCACCCCAGCCATTCTCCTCAACAATGAATTTACAGCCGACTTACAACACATTGACGATATTACCACAGTGTGTGTTCTGCCAGAATGAGAATAATTATTTCCTGTCAATACAAAACTATAAATGTCACAGTCACTTACATAAGCTCCACATTCATCATGTTCAGAAATTAGTTTTCATATTGTTTCTGTCTATACTTCAACTCGCGAAGTTTAAGGTGAATTGTATATCTAGAATCTTAAAACGTACTTTGCCACTGTTACTGGTGCTGTCGTCCAGTACAATACATTTCCCCTAATGATAAAAAATGTAACAATACCGAAGATGCTACTTTGTGCTTTATGGATTCATTAAAAAAACTCGTGATGTCCACTGAAGTTGAAGTAACCATCCATTTCTGATACAATTAGATCCATTTCCAATGACATATTTTCATAGAATCAAACAAAACTAATTAGTTATGCCAGTTAATGCTATCTCACGTCTCAAATATGTTTATTTTTGGTTATCGTACATAATTATAAATCAAGATTACATATTTCTTGTTTAAGTTGGTATTACATAATGAATCCGTATTTATTCTGGATTTAGGATAACATCATATTCGGTATTTTTGAGACTAACTATTTCTATTCTATCAAATTCATTATCACGCCCTCATTCCACATTGCATTTGAAATCACATAATCTATTTAAAAATAATTTCAAATTGTATCAATCAATGCGCTCTGGTAAACGAATGACATTAAATGAGCCCAATTCTGGGAATCAGCTGATAATTTATGTAGATAAAAGCTGTTTTTATCGATGTGAAAATAGAACAAATAATACCGTAATATTGCATCACTGAAAAAAATGAAAAAATAGGCTTAGAGCAGTGATTGCAACGAAATTGTTCAGAATTTCTTTTAGGGAAACTTAATATCTAAGGAGATAGCTTTCTTGTTGGTACTCCATTACCTATCCCAATGATATCATAGCAGAACTCTTGGAAAGTGTATAAAATATCGGATCCTTATTGATTTTGTGTCAAGCAAAAGGGTATGCCTAACGAACCATTGGTATAGTAAAATGTTGGTGGACGGATACGCTTTGTATGCCTTTTCCGTTGCGGCCAAGCCCTAATTACACAAACAACATGCCTGGTGAAAGCGAGATTCGGTGTTAGAAGTGTAACAGGTCCTGTTTCAAGGTTAACATTGTAATGTTGTCAAACAAACCAATTTTGCTTTTGTAAGGACATACATGTGTTGCATTATTATCATCCTTTTAGGGTCAGAAGTTAATTTTTCTTCTGCATATTAAATAAGATATAACTTAATTAGATAATGTTATAAGCATATGTGA
This sequence comes from Argopecten irradians, assembly GCF_041381155.1. Classification (NCBI taxonomy): domain Eukaryota; kingdom Metazoa; phylum Mollusca; class Bivalvia; order Pectinida; family Pectinidae; genus Argopecten; species Argopecten irradians. Next base: position 45,364,864 of record NC_091134.1, on the reverse strand, counting down.
AATGTTGTACAACATAGATCATACCCTTATTTTGCAACAAGAACTATCGTTAGGAGAATCTGCATGCATTAAGACACGTGTACAGTCGTGTGATGATAAATCTGGTGTAGAGAGACGCTTTGTGTGAATGGAATACGTGATGTGTAATTAACCGACTTTATTTAGAATTCTAAAGGAGCAGACGACAATTCATCACCATCGTACTATCGCAGGCCCGTCACTGGAATCTACATGTGTATACTTCTAAGCTAATCGTTATCTTTATTTTTTTCAGTCTATTCCTTTTCTTTTCCTGAGGTCTACGATTATATGTTTTAAGTAGACGCAAGGCGAGATCTGTTAACGGTAACGAAACAACAAAAACAGTATTTGCTAGCTTTCCTTCAGCCCAAAAGTCAATATTTAAGACTTCTGTTCACCTATATCTGTATCAGCTACTTATCAGCTTGCTATATCTTCTCTTTAATCAACAACGTTTATAATTGTGAGGTTTGCTAGGTCGTATATCTGAATTCAAGCTTCACGTTATGTTTTTTGTTGTAATTTTCTTTGAACATTTTCTGCTTAAATTTTCCCTGAAGCTACATTGTTCATTAATTCATCCCGGAAAAACGAATATTGAATTTGTTTTTTTATTATCGATATATCAACGAAGGTCTTATTTGACATAAGTAGTGATTAATTAATTCATGCGCAATCAACATTAACAGGTTTGCGAATCTTAATTATAGAAATTTGAATATGACAGACAATTTGTTATAATGTCAACATACCTACATATGACATGTACATATACATGTAGATCATTAAACGAAATTAAACTAACGTCTAGATATATCTATAAAACTGTGTGACAATAATTATCTGTTTACTTTGTAACGTAGATATCAAGTATATCTAAACAATATGATGATATGGGCTGATGACCATAATTACCACACTATATATTTGGCGATAGTTTCTGATAATTGTTGATATTCTACCATTTTGAACAGGGTTGGCCAGTCTTTCTTCTCGACTATAATTTGGTTTGACGGTTCCCGAATCCCACGGAATATTGGATAAATTTAATTGATGTTTGCATACTGTTTATGCAAATTAAAACGTAATAAGGTACAAAATGAAGCCGTTTTCATCATATGATATAATATTGTTGTCAAAACATTATATAAACTTATGTTTTACCTTAAACTTTTGAAAACGGCTTGCATCCTTTCAGTACCTATTGAAACTTCATGTATATATCCCTGCCTCGAGACGCTAATCAAAGTGGAGATAGAAATCTAGATAATTCTCTGATGATCCATTTATGTTTGATACAAGCTGAACGAGATATTTCCTTGGAGATACCAGAGTCTAGTACACTTTAGCAGTCTGAGTTCCAACCATGCTTTGTCCATTATCTACACATCCATTGCAGTAAAACGTACGAGAGACACTGATGATAATCTCAAAACAAAATCCATAAAACAGTTATGTTGCCATCATCGTCATGGCTACTTGAAATCAATATTGATTTATCCGGCCATCGAAGTTTATTTCAAAATATTGCAAATCTATTTCAGCTTAAATTGAATGTTCTCAGAATGGCGTTATTTTTATCAATGATTACGGAAGAGCTTAGATAACACATATATCATATTCCTTAAAGAGATATCATAATGTATTGCATACAGGTATCTATACTGATATTTGCATTTACAGTACAACTTTATGAATCCTTATCAGACCCCTTTAGGAGTTATGGTATCATAGCTCATAATCTACAATCGTCTATCTTCTTATTTTGTTTATCAAGCCTATCATGACCATGATTCGGCTGTAAGTGCTTCAACAGCGAAAGGGAAAACGTTGTTCATAGAATTTGTTGTCGCCAAACAACCAATCTGACCAGGCCTGACAGGGAAATGTCCATAAGGAAAAACCTTCTTATCCAAATATTTAGTGACAAGGTTTGCCAATTGTGTAGCGTTATTACTAAGACATAGACATAGGAGAAGACAAGTACGAGATACGATATTTATTTTGTTTTCCGCCCTATTGATGGCCAAAATCAGTTAATGTAACCAGGGTCTATTATAAGAACTCATGGAACACTCGACAACCTAAGCAGCAAAATTGCTCGTCATGGTTACATGTCGAGACACCTTACCCACGCCGTCACTTTATTCACTGATCCTGTATTGCTATGTGGAAGAGAAATCTGCTGTCATCTGAAGTATGACCGCAATTTGTAACACCATAACATTATCTTAAAAATACACTTGCGACGCATCTCCACCCGTGACCATAGTCTCACGACGTGTTTTCTTAAAAGGGATGAAAGTAACCCGCGTTGGTGTCCTGTATACGGAGTAGAATACGTCTAAGTATTCGGATAAGCTGGTAACCCTATTCTGTATTTGATGGGTTTGTACAACACTGGATCAATTTGTGCTCCTCTGACGGATTTCTGAACTTTTTATGCCACCATTACCTCAGTGACACAGTGACCTGCATGATGTGACGAAATAACTTTTGCAGGTGGCATGGTCGATTTGATACGTCCCCATGAGAATGAGCTACAGATAGTGATGTCATGATCTTGATTGGGGTATTATCTGGCCCTAGTTTAATACATATTCCTCAAGTTTAAGTTATTTGTCGAACTTAATTTTTTCAGACACGGAGAAAAAATAAGCAAGGAATTTCTCTAAACTTATGCAATACAGTCTCTAGGAAAAAGTGAAGTAAAGAGTGTCCATACGTTAGGGCACATTGATCAAACTCGGACTTAATAAGTCTGGATTAGGTGGCACAGTAAGAACTTCAGTTTCCGTGTTCTCAACATATATAGGATACTAAATGGAAAGATTTTGCATTCGCTGCACCTTAATTGCAAATCATCCGGTGCATCTCACTTCCATACTGATAAATATTTACCTGTGATATGCATATTGTTGATCACCTGCTAGACTAATTAAATTGGTCATGCTCGTGAGATGTTGTACGGACGTCGTGTTTTCAGCGTATTATAATATGGATAATTTACATATGTAAATGAGGTTCGAGTGTCATTTTCGAATGATTTAATGATAAATAATGTCATTCTTCAGATCAGTGTTTGGGAACTGCCACAACATTTTAAAATTACAATTACTAATTAAGATTTTATGTTAATTTTTAACATGATGTAACGGGAAAACCAGTAGAACAGACTGTACACGTATACATATTTTAGTCATGAACTATTAATATCCGATCAGCAGATTTTCAACTGACGTTCTGTTTATCAAAGTTTAGACAAATGATGAACCCCCTCCCAATCTCCCTTATGCCGACACCACGGGACCCCCTACATCATACATACGAACAATACAGATATGCAAGAGAGTACTGACCCGCATGTATATGTGGGTACTTCTTAACAGAGGCGATATGTATACTGTATCATTATCACACAGTCGACATATTGTTACATCGTATGTTTTATAACTGTTACTATCGAAAGCAAAGCACTCGGCAGTTTTCCTATGATATCACGTGATTAGGCCTAAATGTGGCCTTCAAAGACTTGTCAAAGTGTCTCGTCTCATCAGTATCTCATCTGGCCAACGTCAACAGAAAGCCTTGTTAGCTTGTTATGCCAAATAGTAGTATTTACATTTATGATTTTAAGAAATGCTTGTCGTCGTGTGATTGCATATAAAATAACCATTACTACTTTCAGGAAGTTTTTTTCTGGTATTTACAAAATTGTCAAAAGTCAAATTGAAAGCAAGTGGGAAAACAAGGTTTTAATCATAAAGTGCATTTAAATATATTTTAGATTGAAATGCTGAGATTATTTGAATATTGTTTAAGCATATGTAATCCTTATGTTCTTACCTGAGACGATTTTCTTTGGACGACGTTCTGATTTTCACCTTGTTACCCAAGGTCGTTTGATACCCACACAAGTTCACTCACACATAGGACTGTAACAATGAAAGTATTCCTCTCAAAACGAAACTATAATCCTACAGGTCTATTAAAATCCGTCTCACAACAACCCGCGTTCTTCAGTGCAACAGTGTAATTACGTTGTTCCCAAAATGCACGCGACCTCTGTAGAGTAGATAGACGTGTCCTAACCTACAACTGCCAAACCAACGTTAGGCACCAACAGGGACTACACAAAAGGTACACATCCAACATTTCCACAATATACCACTAAACAATCAGACATAGGCTGGATTCCCAGCACTGTTAGTTCGTATCCTGACGATAATTATCACACGGCGGGATGGGAAATCTTAGCTTTCAGCTGTTTTCAATTTGATCTACGTTTGCCCAATACACAAGATAGAGAAGGATGCGCATCTAAGTCTGTGCGGTAGTCATTTCGTTAGGATCAGATTTCAGGAGCAGAATCCGATTTCGTGACGTCACAAATACGCTGCACGTGCTCCCGTTCGGTAGTGCTTGGTGGCCATCGAGGTGATGTAGTTTGTTTTGGACGATGAGAGAGAAACCTACAGAATTTAACAACCTGTACTGTACGACCTCATATCGCCCAGGGGACTAGACAATAATAAAATGCCGTAACGAGTTCTCCGACCTGGAAACTTGTCAAAAACATGTGTTTATCCCTAACCCGAATGATTTATTATATATGATAACATATAAAACACAGCATAAACACTTCATTCCATAAACAAAACAAACACTTGATAATTATTTAGATATTAGCTTAAACAAAACTATAGAAATACACATGATGCTTATATCTTGTGACATGTGTGAATAACGCGGTTGAAGTTATATATGACGTAATAAGATGATTTCACGGAAATATGACAACTCTCTCGTAAGTGGAAAATTTTCTGTCAAACGACATTGATGTTTATTAAGAATATCTTGTTTCGATGCTATGAACGTCATATATAGAGTTATGAAAAAATGATTAAAGTATGCGTAAGTTTAAGATTGAAAGTTTTCTTTACTAGCGAATCAGCATTATCAATGTAAACACATATTTTATATATAAACTAAAGATGATATACCACTGACAAATGATATTTTTTCACTATCAAAAACAGGAGCAGACGAAGCTACTTACTTTACACAATTACCACCATTGAAAAGTTTGAGCTTCTAATTTGCATCCCGAAAAAAATCCCTGGCACTATGTCCTATATGGAATGATCGAAGTACTGATTACGCATGCACCGAATGCCGAATGCATTTCATTTTTTAAAATTATTTTTTGTGTTAATTAGACAAATAGGTACACGATTAAACACCAATTATTGTTCAAATTATGAGTATCATTTATGCTCTGTCGGCGATGGAGCATCTTTAAGAGTATTTAAAATCTGTATATATCATGATGTAGCGCATTTCCTTTTTAGTTGAATTTACAACGGGTCAATATGCTTATTTAAGTATAAACAACAGAATATTCACTATTTTGGTACCATATTTTATGGCGGAAAGATACTATAATGACTATATAATGCGGTTAGCTTCCCTGGATGTGATGAAAAACTACTGATCATCACAGTATAAATATAAGGTGAAATTATGGGATAAACAAGTTTCCCAAGGCGTGACTGTTACTTATCTTAACTCTCGTTAGTTAATTTTAACTAAATAAACTAACGATATTTTGATAAACGACAATCGCGCGTGGGGAACCTTTATCTATAAAACTCACAAACAAAAAGTATAAGAAAAATACTATTCGAAATAATTTATTCGCATTTTGAATATGAATAATAGTTGAATGACGTGTGTTGAAGCGGATGACCTTGATATCCAGCAAAGGTCTTGAGTCTTTGAACTACATTTAAAGTGAATAGTCGGGCAAGAAAACCAGTCTAAATGCGTTCATTGGCCTTCCAAAAGTTCTCACATATTAATACGACGGTCAAGTTCTCCTTAGTTTCCCAGTTCTGACCATTAAAGTAAAGAAAAGTTGAAAGCATTGAAAGCGAGGCTGCGTGGAAATGTAACCACGGACATAGTGAGCCGGGAGGACGTTTTAGAATTTCCATACTTTAAATTAATTTCTTCGTACGCAGACAGATTTTGACGAGAGATTTTATTTTTCCATTTCATAAGAAATTATACTGGTTTCATTCACACCATTTTTACCGACTTTAGCCATCCTTGCCCGACTGTTCACTTTAAACATTCAAAAGACATTGTGACCTTATATTTGATCTTCAAAGTCGCAGTGGAAAATTGCTTAAGATATACCAAAACATTTCTCGAAAAACCAAGAGGCAAATATATATTGCATCTTACAAAACTAACCTTCAAATATGGTAACAGAAATATAATCTTATAAAACTAACCTTCAAATATGGTTACAGAAATATAATCTTATAAAACTAACCTTCAAATATGGTTACAGAAATTAAAAAAAAATCATAAGTGATGAGTTCTTGACAACCCCAATTGTCAATTTTAAACTTACGAATACATATTCCATAAATTTAAGGAAATCCACAAAGCATTACAGAAGTTGTGGGAAGAATATCAATTACGGAACCGTTCGTAACTTTTGTAATATGTTTTACTAAAATAGCTGTATCAATATTAATTTGCAGCGGCCAGATATGCTCAATCTTAAAATAACTACGAGACCATACACAAGAGACTTAATAGGATATGTGTTCGTGTGTAAAATGTTAACACATATCTACATGTATCTTAATGAATATCGGTCATTTTTTCAAAGCCGTTCAGCATTAACAATTTGTGTGACCTTATATTTCATCTTCAAAGTCGCGGTGGCAATTTGGTTTAGATGTAGCGAAACACTTATCGAAAAACCAAGAGGCAAATATATATTTAATTAATATGTGTCTGGGTGTGCTAACCGGGATTGTTTCCGATTTTCCGGTGTCACCTCATTGGTTATACTCCCCTCTACACTAAAATGACATCTGACACGATAGTGTAACTTCCCCGATAAATCCCATAGATGGTGCACAACAGAGAAGGTATGACCTACAGTGTTACCTAACTAAAATACATTGCCAAAGATACCGAGCAGGACACCCGGCTATGTTGTTGCATTAGATACGTATACAATCAGTGGAAGCACCTAGTTGGTAGAATCTGGCTGGTATACGCTATAGGAAATAATAAAAATGCCAGAAACAAAACATTGATCGAAATGATTTATCAATGGTTAATATCATGTAAGGGAGTAGTTGATCATGTAAATAAAACCTTTTTGTTAGTCTAGTTCCTCAGCACAGCAGCCGCAACATTTAAAAACAACGTTTGGTTCCCTGGCAAGGGATAGTTGGTCATTGTATGTCAGTGACACCAAATTTATCAATAATCGATACATCATCTTGAAAATGATTGATAACGCTCTCTTCATTCAATGATTACGTAAACATTATTTAGTGTCCCTTTCTATTTAAAGAATTGAACATGGATTCTTTTCAGTGCCACTCTGATACTTGAAGATCTGTGTCATGAAAGTAATCCGTAAAGCTACATTCAGTTTCGATATTTAGATAGATGCTAACACTGTTGGAAATGTAGGTCCGTCTTTCAAACAATTAATGTTTCACTTCGGAAGTAGGTCAGGTGTGCGGGTATACTGAGGTTATCTCCCTTTGAACACGATCCGTATTGACACATTGTGCAGTAAAACTCTGAGTTTATAACTATCGTCCCTCTTTTAAAATAAATCATAATAATACCTTCTTAAAACGAAAATTCCAAAGAAGCTCTTGTTTATATTGTAACATATTTTGCTTTTTTTTTTCTGTTAGTTTGTTGTTATTGTGTTACGTGAATTAGTACATGTATGAGAATCTATTGAACATTGTATTGTATTACAAAGTGTATGGGTACTGTGTACATGCTGATAAAGTTACACTTGATTTTGAAATGGCTACAGTGGGTTAGTTTGTAGATTCTTTATGTGTATAGACATATATATATAATTACTTATATATATGTTTTATCAATGAGACGAGGTTCACTCCTGCAGACGTCTCTTGTCAAACAATGTTATATATCACGTGATACATGTAATAGTAATCCTTTGATACCGTTACCGGTATGGTAACAACAGTAAACAAACAGGAAATAACAATTTACCGGTCGTTTTTATAAAATATTGTGAATTGACGTACTATATAATATCTGCTAATATCAAATTTCAATTTAAATAGTAAACTATCTACTTTCACTTTCGCTTTGTGTGGATTTTCCCACCCTAATTGAGACACTTCATTCACACATATAGAGGCTCACCTTGAACAACGGTTTAGCAATTAGCAGCGTTCCACCACGATAATGATGGGCTTTCCATGGGAAGAGATTTCGTCTCTGATATGGAAATGGTTTATATACAAACAAACACAGGTTTCCCTAACATGGAAGCAATGGGGATTGCCTAAAAAGGCGGGCTGCATTTGCGGAATGAGTGTCCTTGTTTTCGCTTATATTGTAATCAAAGTGGTAAGATATACCTTTTATTGATTTGTTGAATCTTCACATGCACGACATAGATCAAACAATAGATTTTTTTTTCTATCTTGTAGAAACATTTGTACGCATATGTACATATGTTCTTAGTTTCTTCATTTTGCTACTTTCGGTTTTCGTAGATATATCATTACGGTTTGTTTTGAATATGTCATTTTCTTAAACTGTTCTTTGATATATATCAATTCAATGATAATGTACGTAGATTAATAAAAATGAATCCAGTAAGGATATCTATAGATCTATATCAGTGCAACAGGTCAAACTGTTAATGCCTATTTTTAGAAATATCTAAATGTTGCACACATGTAATATATCTCAAGGAACTAAAAATGATTAACTGAATATTCAGTATATGTGTTGTTTTTCCGTCAAATTTCTAAATAGATTGTTGGTGCAGTTAAAATTGTATGTCGACAGAAACGACGTCAACCACTTGTGGAACGACGGAACGGCGCCAGGCGTGAGATACAGGTACCGTACTTACATTGACAGTATGTGATTTTGTTTGATACCTCATCTCAGATGAGACAATTTACATATGATTTATGTCACATATAGATACTATTTTATTTTGATGGTATTATTCACGAACCAAATTATCCAAATAAGATCGAAAATGACCAGGGGTACGGAAATTGCATAAATATAAGTTTTTTTTACCGTTTTTTCTGACTTTTGAAAATAAAATGGCTAACAGTTTCAAAATAGCTTTAAATAAATGTTTTTTATGCTAGACACTCTATCGCTAGAAAAAAAAATAAATAAAAAAATGTGATGTTGAAAAAAATATTAATTTTGAATTATTTTAAAACAAATTTAAAAATATAGATCTAATTCCATTAAAAACGCGCCCTCCGCTGACGAATGGTAACTTTTCTCTATCAAAAACGGGGCAGATGAATATAATTTTCTTGATTACCAAAAGTTGTTTACTTAACACTATTGGTCTATTGAAAAGTTTGAACTTCTTATTTTAATAAACGTCTTGAGAATATTTTAGATTATTGATGTTCGTGAAAATAGAGCCCCAGACAATGTATCATGTGATATCTTGATTGACAGTACTAGCTTAGTGTGTATCATACAGCAGATTATGCTTGCTTAGGAAATCATTCATTACATTGTTTTAAACCTATGTTGATTTTAGGATGTGACCACAGTGTATGACTTTTTGTTTGTAGGGTATACCCAACATTGGCAACACTTGTTATATGAATGCTGTTCTACAGGTGATTATATTTAGTATTATAAAGGAGTATTTGTAGATTTCAGTGATAGTCAAGTTTTGCGCCTATTCTGGCCAAACAAATCTAAACGAAATACGTATTCAATGAAACTTAATTGCAATAAAAATGAAGAATCAAAGAATTGAAAAACATCTTTAAGACATTTTCATGCGTTTAACAATCATCAACTATGATAAAGAAGATATACACAAAATGAATTTCTAAAACATGAATTAAATTATGTAAAGAAGGTTACAACACACCCCAGAAACTAAACAATCTACCTGTAATGTAATTCAAAGCGCCTTAGAACCTACTGAATCTGTAATGAAATATTATTATTTTGATATTTGATCATCTTTACTAAAATTGTTAATCATAAGTATACATAAACACGTGTATACATATCTGTTCATAAGTTGGTTCTGTTTCAAAGATGTTCTGCAGGACTCCACACTTTAGAGAACGACTACAACAAGCAGTTGAGAAAAAGTGGAAACAGGTAACTATATCAAGTCACACATAATACACACAAACCAGTTAAGATTATTACGCCATTCAATATTGGAGAAAGTGTTTGCATACACTTTTATTTTGGACAATTCTGAGTCAGTTACCGCGTCAAAGTTGTACATTCGATTATTCTGCTTATATAACTCACATCAAGATGTAGACACATTCTGATAAAGCATAGTATAAGCTTTATTATTATCTTTCGCAGGCATAACACCAATTTTACATATGTTTGTACAACATATACTAAATAGGTTGGATGTTTGGAACTTTTGAAAGAGCTCTTTATCCCACCACCACCACAGACAGACGTCGCTCTACTAGGCTTGGTGGAGGCCGTAGCGTATGAATCTCCAGTTCCATCATCCTTTCCTTTCGGAGTTCTTAATGCGGTTCGTGAAATGTAAGTTTATATCTACAATTTTGTAATTTATAGATTCAGATAAGGTAATTTGATAAACACATATTATATATTCTGAATATTTTGAATTATGTTAAGACGACCATGTGTGTATATACCTGTATCAGTATCGTCTGTGAGGAAAGGGGAACAAATCATTTTGTTTTTGTTTTCCTCTGTAATCAGCATTTTATCATTAACCTTTAACCAAGAAATCTATTTACTTAATATTTGCTACTACAGTTATTAGCAGTTACTATACTCCTGGAGTTACTTTACTGTTGTTATAGCCACCCCTTGACTATCTCATTACATAGATAAGGCAGCTAAAGGAATAAAAAACTATCACAGGCCTGCAGATATTTCCTTTGTAGATTACAGGGAGAACGACGCCAAACTACAAAGCAAAACAGTCAACCAGTGTTCCTTAATTCGATTCTTTTTATTTACATCATAGGAATAAACTACCTACTCATTTGTTGCCTTCGGTTTTGCTAAGGAATATATCAGGGGTAGATTTAACGACAGTTATATGAACCCCTTGAATATCTTGATGCTTATCAAGGGGTCATAGCTTAGATTGCAAGGTTATCGTGATAGTACACAGCAACTAGCTTAGTAAGATAGAGTCATGTATATATCATATTTGTGATACAAGTATGACAAACGGTTTGGTTACGTTAGATTTTGTTTGTGTTTGTATATTGATTATCAGGTGACAAAACAGAGTTATCTCAAATGGGCACAGACAAGCGTTATTTTAATATATATTGTAGTATGTTTGTCAAGGAATTTGATGGAAATTGAAGTCTAAAAATAAATCAACAGTGACATTGAATTTTCATAAGAAAATAAAATCAAGTATGCATTTCCGGTACAGAGTATCACAAATCATTTCAACAATAATTATTGTAGTGTTCCAAATCCACAACACTCACAATACGCACGAATACCGCATTCAGAGGATAATGTCCGTATAAAACAATGGTTGATATGATGATGTTATTTAAGCATTAAACTATCTTCCTATGGCATCTACGGTCTATATAGATGCCTCTATATAGACCATAGATGCCATAGGAAGATAGTTTAATACTTATATTTACATTATCAACTCATTTTAGGGTCTCTGCATTAACATTGTTCAAGCTAGATCAGGAACACCGTTTATCAACGACGATTTAATCCACAAGATGGAACAGCCGTTTTTACGGTGATCAGTTGGCGTCACCACGTCAACATTAGTGACGTCATACTGGTCACGTTTTGGGTGTCAGTTATACCGTCATATATTTCACTTTGCCTTGGTTAGTTTATATAGTAGAAGTGACAAGTAAATGTAAATATATACTAATGTAGATTAACCTTTTAAGTATTGTGCAACAGATACGCATTATATATTTTCTGTTTTTCAAATCATTACTATGTCATAAAGTTATGTAATCATTACACGAGTCGTCAGAGATAACTGACACAATACAACAATTGTTTGTATCGGCCGTGACCTATCAATTGATGTCGCGTCTCAGCTGCTACCGTGATAGGTGAACGAGCAGATACAGCAATTAGACAATATAGATAGCTCCGTGGGCGGGGCTACGATACGAAGAACAATTTTTCACAAGAGATAAGATTCAGAAAATAGCAACAACATAAAACACTGTCACATCATTTTCATTGGTAATATCAAACATATCTATATTAGTCTCAGTCACAACAATCTTTTCCACAGTAAATAAATTTACACCTATCAACATTTCTCCAAACAGATTAAGAAGAAATGAATCTTTGATTTGTAAAGTTGCAACTGCATTTTACAGGAATGTCGTACGTTAGCCGTGTTTTTTTGTAACCCGTGTCTCATGAGTCGAAATGTATTCCGATACATTTAATAAGGAGACTAATATTTCTTTAATGGCTGCAACAACGTAGCTCTGAACGATGAACGAAGGATTTCTGACAGATGGTCGTCGTCAGAGATACGATTCACGTGTGTAATGTAAGTTTACAATTAAATTCAACAATATCCAAATTTCTAAAATAAACTGATCATCCTTTTACCCACCTTCATGTCTAAATTATGTTTGTAAGCACATTTCAACTCGCATCTCTGACACGTTATGGTTCACATGGCCGCCATGATGATTCTCATAAACCTACTTTACCATATTTGGAATAACCTGACTTACTTGCTCACGATTATTTACTACGAAAGATGATTTCACAGATTTTTTAACTTCAGTTTGAAAAGTTTCACAATGTTTATTTTGTGTTTGTTGACTTTTGTTTTAGCTTTTTACCTTTTGATTGTTTCATTTCGTCACTGTTTCCGGTACATCAAACATGGTGGTGTATTTGAAAAGAATTATGTGTGTGTTGTGTTTGCCTTGAATTTTGCCACTTGTAGTTGACGAAACATTATAATCAGCAGAATTGTTATTTGAATATTTATAATAGTTGTTAGTACAATACATTTACATATGGGTATTATCCGAGAAATGTACATATTTGTATCAGCCTGACACTAGATCGGACTTCGGTAAAGTGCAGAGCAAGGTAACACATGCCCAGCCTTTCAGTCGCCGCGATAGCCAATGAGGGGCCCTGTCAGTAAAACCTAAACATTAAAGAAATCAGCCTAAATAAAACAATGATAATTAATTCATGAAATCACCTAAAATGTTTTCAAGGCATTCAATTGTCTTGGTCAAATTGACCTGAATACCTATGCATGTGCATTTAATTGTATTTTATATAAGAAATAACGTTCATCATATTTGTTAAGTGTGTGCCTGATTATGTTTGCTTTTTATGACAATAACATGTGTTTAAAATAAACAACAAATAACAATTAAAACAAAGTGTCTCATTAATCAAATCACCTATTTACAGCGATAAAACATTCAAGGGGAACAACCAACAGGACAGTTATCAGTTCTTCAATACGGTGATGGAAGGCCTCGAGGATTGCTCTCAGGTAATATACAAAACATCTTATCCCCAATCAAATTCAACACGAGAAGTTTACACGACTTTATAGAGTATTTTCTCAGTTGTGTGAACTGATCGATACAGTAAAGTTATCAGTTGCATTTTCAAGCAAGTCGTTATATATTTTCAACAGGTAAGGTGACGATTAGTCCCTTGTGAGTTTTGGGGGTTTAAACAGGATGGTCAATTTTTTGGTTGGTCCACATTTGCTAGAACCAAATTAAAGGCAGTATTATTTTTAAAGTTAAGGAATCTAATCCAGACAACCAATTACGTATTAAACATGAATTTCAAATGTTCAGTTTATTGAGACCTTTCCACTTATATGATTTTTATTGCTCATTTTGTTTCTTTATATCAGTGGAAGAAGAGGAAGAGGGTAAATCCTAATGAAACAGGTTAGTGAAGAAACGATGATCTATTCGAATTGATAAATAAATACATACAAGTGTAGGATCGATATGATAATTATGCTTCAAATTCAATCAGATTAAAATAAATCTCAATTTGTCAAGGTTTTTAATTGTTTTTCTATATTCATGACATTTAATGGTAAATTATAATGACGAGGATATCATTTGGTTTCCTCTGATTCATTTATGGCGCTTAACCTTGGAACATATTGCTATGAAAATGATTCTATCTAAATCTTTCCCTGGTAATGAGTCAGCGCAGTCTCTCATAGAAAAGGATAGATTAGTTTTAACAGCTAAGAGCGGATACCCCTCCAATATTTGGTTGACCAACAATCTACACAAGCCCTAACTAGTTAGTTCGAAACATACAGCAGGAATTTAGCGGATACATGTCGATATTATATCTTTAATTTGCCTTCCACATCATAGTTTCGTTCTCGATAATCAATGGGTGTCATAGTAAAACTGAAGGCATTTCAGGAGAATAACACTGAAAGCAGTTTAAAAGAAAGAAACAAAACATTGAATAAAGTTATGTTTATAAACATTATGTATAGATTCCATTTGAAAATATTTTCTACGAGCCATACAATGTACCATTATTCGATTATTTTAATATACATCTAATGTACATCAAACTACCAAACGAAGCGTTCAGCTTTGCTATGACATAATTCAGGGGGATATAACGACATCGATAGTAACCCCTGGATTATCGAGGATGCAGTGGTATGATAAGAGTCAAACATAAGCCAGTTGTATGGTACTGGATTTTCTCCTTGCAATATACTGATCCTCAACCTCAAAAACCTAGGTAAGAATCCATCTTCCATAAAACCCATAAGATAAATAGTCTTAGATATCGCTAAAATGTTAAAACAAGATATTAATATTGAGCGAAGTAAAACATTTCATTTTTATTAATTTATATTCCTTTGATTATTCAGCGACGGAGACTCTGATGAATAATTCCCCAGTATCCCGATTGTTTGGAGGTGTTTTCTGTGCCATATATACCTACGACACATGTAAGCACGTGAGTGGCCAAAACTTTAAATAACTAATTAGAAACAACAATAATAATAGCATATAATATTGCATGGGTAAAACATGAACGACAGAAGTATTTGGTGGTAGAATCAGTTTTCAGATTTAAAAGCAAAATTAGTTGTTCAGAAGGTAAGCGGAATTTCCTTATTTAATTATATGTTTCCTTAAAGTATGAGACAAAGAAATAATCCAACCGTGTGGACAAAAAATTGTCAAATTTTCAAGGCGATCTGCTCCTTTATCAAGACACACAAAACGAACAAGATTACATAATAAGACAATGAAAGAAATCAAATATTTAACAGCGCAATTAACCCTTCGGCAAGTGGCAGCCGAAGGCCGGATCTACCGGATCTACCGGATCTTTCCTTAAAGTAGATTCATTGAATCTTGGTAGGTGTTAGTGTTATTTCGGACTGAAGAAGGCCCTATAGTGGCTGAATATATATTCCATAGACATGATTTTAATTTTACTTTGAATTTATTTTGGCCTTTTATTTCGGATTATTAATACACTAGCTTTATACAGTTTTTACCTAATTAAGATTCATTGAAGGAAAGAAATATAAAAATAAGTTCATAAAGTGTTTCTTAAAGAATAACACTGACAAATATTTTATCAGGAAGTCGATTGAAATGAATTAAACAAAATCCTTGTGGAAACATACAATCGATAATTTGAAAGGAATTCGTGTCGATTTGCACGTTACATGTAAATGCATCGAATGGTGTTCGATAATGCTATCGGTGATTTTTTTCTTTAATTGATATTTACACCAATTTTTTTTCGCAGATAGAGCCAGTGTTTCAGAGGTTTACCAGTATCCCAGTACAAGTTAACCACATGGTTCGTATCTTATTATCACAATTTCAAATTGCAGTTGAAAAAACAAATGGTTACAATCATTTATTAAATAAAGACAACATGATTTGTGCTGTCTTTTTATTCTATTAGAATAGTTTCATTTTAAAAAGGCAATCACCAGAATATTTGTGATTTATAGTATTTCATATTATCTTTTAATTACCAAATGAACACAAATAAGTCTAATAGCTGTGTTGGCAGATATTTGATAAATTGTAATTCACAACTGATACAAGTAAGCAAATTACAATAAAAAACATATCTAAATTTAATGTATTCCTTAGGCTGAAGACGAAAATCCTGCTTTACCACCACATGTGGCAACAGACCAACCTTACCAGGCGCAACAGCAGCTAGACTGGAGTGAAAAGTCAAATGATTCCAAACAGAAACAAGAAGGCGAACAAGAGGCAACGGACCAACCTTACCAGTCGCAACAACAGCAGTCAGATGAGACCGACAAGTCAACTGGTTCCGAACAGAAACAAGAAGGCAAACAAGAGGCAACCGACCAACCTAACCAGTCGCAAAAACAGCAGCTAGACGGGAACGACAAGTCAACTGGTTCCGAACAGAAACCAATATGCAAACAAGAGGCAACGGACCAACCTAACCAGTCGCAACAACAGCAGCTAGAAAAGAGCGACAAGTTAACTGGTTCCGAACAGAAACAAGACGGTGAACAAGAGGCAACGGGACAACCTAACCAGTCGCAACAACAGCAGCTAGATGAGAGCAACAAGTCAAATAGTTCTGAACAGAAACCAAAAGAAGAACAAGAGGTAGCGGCCCAACCTTACCAGTCGCAACAACAGCAAATAGACGGGAGCGACAAGTCAACTGGTTCTGAACAGAAACAAGAAGGCGAACAAGATGAAACGGACCAACCTAACCAGTCGCAACAACAACAGCTAGATGAGAGCGACAGGTTAGAAAGCGAGAACTCATTGCTAACCTCAACAGACCAGACTAAAATGCCGAAACAAAAGCAGCTAGATGAGTCAACACAGCAGAAACAGCATGAGAAGAATCATAATTGCACACCAGAGCCACCTCCTTGTCATCACCGTCTAAGAAATCTACCGGAAACTTTAACTGATTTAGAGAAAGGTCTAATGATGTGGACGGATATTGAATGCTTTCAGAAATTGTCTTGTAGAATATGTGAGAAAGAAGGCGTAACAAAAGGTAATTGATTTGGTTTTGGTAAACAAAAAAGGGCGGTAAAATCAACGTACCGGTGGAGATTAGAAAATATTTTGATCACAGCTTCATACATGTATTTAATAAGGAATTTCCGATAGAATCATAATAATGAAAAAGGACTTAATGTATGCTTGCTTAGTCAGCTTTACGAAGTTAGCATGGTCAGTGAGAATATTCAAACAAACCATTGTAATGAAATTAACAGCTCTGATGCAATACTGGTGTGATATTATTGATGATAAAGGCGAACAGGAACTTATATACAGAAAGTAGGACAGCTTTATACAGAATAATATGCCTGCATGGATACATCTTTTTACCATGGTATTCATTGTTCTTGTATTCACAGGAAAACCTGTTGTCTCAAGTAGCAGGACATTGCTGATGGCCCCGCTTCCTCCTGTTCTTGTGTTTCAGTTTAACAGATTTAAAATGGTACAGTTTGCATACACATTTTATTCCTTTACACAATCATTGTAATTATATTTTGGGGAAAAATGGTATTGAAAATTATACAAATTATCAAGGGAAATATTCGTGCTTCGAGACGTCACAGCATCTACAAAAAAATGCAGCTTCAGTTGCTATGGTAAACACTCTCGAAATATGCATAAATTATAAAAAAGTGGAAAATTGAGCGCATCCTTAAACAAACTTTTAAATTTCTCCAAAATATGTATTGGAAGTGCAGACATATTCATAGTAAATATTTGTTTGTTCAAGGAACCAAAAACTGGCCAAAATTGTCAAATCCACATTTTCATAATTTATGCATATTTTGGATGGTTACCATTGCAACTACATCTGTAAAAAGAGAAAAAAGTCATTTCAGGGCTATACTAAATATTTAAAATACAACGAATTAATATCACTTAATCAAAGTTTTGAAAATTTTGATGGATCTTGGGACCAAAAAGTGCACAAATCATATAAAGCCCTTTAAACTTCAATTTTAGATTTTAGACACTAGGGAAAGGTGATTTACGTTCGAAATATTACGTGTATATATGTTCATGTTTGGAGAATTTATTTGCAGTCTTTAAAAGAAAAAGAAAAATGATATCTGATAACGTTACTGTATGAGAGAAAATCCGTTCATGTGTGGCTAGGAATGATGGGTCTATCGGAGGGATCACATACAGTCGTAAAACCCTTGGCAGACTTAGAACATTATTATATTGTGTAACCCACGTATTATATCCCTATCCATAAAATTCACATACGAAAGGTTCTTATAATATGTTACAGATGCTAATTATAATGCCTGCATTTGTATAGGGTTCCGAAGGCACTCTGGAGAAGATGGACAAAAAGTTGAGTTATCCTGAGTGTTTTGACATGGCACCATACTGTTCAAACGGTGTCGACGTTTACAATGTATGTATCTATATACACTTTATAATATTTCACATCGCATCTAATATTTTGGTTAACCAATAAATGAGTTGAGGAAAACCAATATGCATACACATATCGTCCATAGAGAACCTATAGTAACACTAACCATTGTGTGTGATATAATTTTGTTTAGTAGCAACACCTGAAATCTTTTTTTTTTCTTCTGTACTCAGAATTGGCTCGTCATATATTAAAATACAATTTATACATATCATAAACATATCATTTAAAAATAATAACGTTTTTGAATATATGTAAAAAATAACTAAAAGTAAGTAAATGAAATAAATCAAAGAGTTGTTTAATCTTAAATGTAGTGAAATAAGTATTTATTAAATTGTGCTGTTAATGTCTTGTCTAATATTTATCTATTTATGTTATATTTCGTGGCACGGAGCCATTTCATCATCGTACTTTTTTCTGTCGTATTATTTTTTCATACTTTTATTTTCCTTTTGGCATATACGTATCGTCCATAGAGAACTTTAAGTAACACTTACCATTGTGTGTGATATAATTTTGTTTAGTAGCAACACCTGAAATCAATTTGAAATGAAAAATGTAATATCTTTATTTTTTTTTCAAATACGTAAATGCTTTTTCAGATATCGATTCAAATATTGTTTGTCTATAACTCTTGATTTTTCCCTGTAGATGATGACTGGTTCGGACTCTGGAGAGTACCGGTACCGTCTGTACGGAGTTGTTAGTCACAGCGGCTCATCACGTGGAGGTCACTACAAAGCTCGTGTTCGCAAGACAAGACCTCAGCAGGAGGGTCACCAGGAGGAAGGCCAGTGGCAAGATCCTGAGAGATTCAAGGACGACATCATGCAATTCTGGGAAGGAAAGAAACAATTAAGTGATTACAAACCTACCGAAAGCACACCAGACACGTGGTATACGATAAGCGATACATTGGTGAATGAAGAAAATAGCGAAACTGCACTTTGTGACCCCAATGCTTACCTATTGTTCTATAAGCGAGTGTCAACAATTACTAGTCCCGCATAACATGTACGGAAACTGAGGATTTATATTTGAATGACGTGTACAATTATTCGTATAAATATATTGAATATTTGACTTGGGCGTAATTAAAAAGGTACATGTAGTTACAAACCATGGCCCTATGGAATACTTACAGGTTATTGGAATATGTGTCGATAATGGGAGTCCATCGGAACATAGACTTTAAATAGATCAAGTGTAATGGTATAGATGTTACAAAAATGCAACTTTCAATATTGTTCTTGAACATTGAAGAACAATTATACAACGGGAACTATATTACTATTTAAAATCGATACAGAAAACTGAACGATACAGCTGTCTAATCCTTCTTGGATTCATCAGTGTTATGTATAACTGAGGGACCCGTTTTCCAATTAAAATATAGTTTTTATTTACATCGAGGAGATAATACCTGATGAGAATTGACGATGATTTAAATCAAAACTTAATTAGATGGCAATACACATAAAGCGAAATATCAAAGCAAAAGCAAATTGCATTTATCGGAAAATAAATTATAAGATATTGAAAAACGTAAGAGCGCATAGGAATTTATACATATAAATGTTAAAAATTTAATAACCACAACTATCTACAATGTATATGACGGAATTATCTGTCAATAACAATTTTCATATGTGATTCGAATGTATTACCCATTTGTTTTACGATTATTGAAAATAAAATCTAGACTAAAAAAGCAATGAAATATTAAAATTTATTTCGTGAACATTTCGTTTAGGTGTATTCAATAAACAATGTGAATTGTGATCGAGGCATTTAATTGTAACTACACCGCATAAATGAATGAAATACAAATCAAATTTGACCAATGAAGTGTGAACATGGTTCGTTTTGAATTTGCTTGTTTTTGTGAATAAAGATAATAGTTGTTTATTTGAACTGTACATGTAGTTTGCTTGATCAATATAGATAAAATCACCTAAGGCTTGTCTTTGTGATTAGTATATCAACTCTGTATGTTTGTCATGATTTCAAAGGAAACGATATCTGATTTTTTTTAAACCACATCGACCCTTTTTTCATTATGATTATTGCTTTAAGTTAACGTAATGTAGTCCCTACATTACCCTGGCTGTTAATAGGACGTGAATTTAATCAAACAAACATGTAGTTTTTATCCCAAGGTCTTTTATTTTAGTATTAGATACGAAAAATTACACATTGACCTTTCACATTCACATTAATTGTTGTGCTTTTTGTGCCATGTGTATGTGAATAAAAGGCTAGTATTTTGGGGTCAAATCTTATTTTTCCTAGATTATTGTTTTAGTAATGAAAATGAAAATCAATACATACTTAGTCAGCCTTCTTTGTTATCCTTGCTTATCCCATTAAGGGTTTCATGATATAAAATTAATTATCTTACTGAGGGATTTTTATTTTTAGGAATATATCAAGGATAAGTTGGTGAATATTTTTGGAATTTTCCTTAGTTGTGAAAATGAAAGATCTATCTTGATTTATTGTGAGTTTGAAATAATTCTGGGTGGAATTTATGATAATCACTTACTTATGGTGTCGACAAAGATATATAAATTGAATGCCATAACTTAAATAACTAAGAAAACTAATATTAAAACAAAGTGTTGGCTTCATACACATTATCAGTTAAATATGCACACAAGCTACTGATATGTAATCAGTGTCGACTTAAACTGAGCTGATATTTGAAGCATAGTACGGTTGTGTATAGGATCAACATATATATATATACATTTTTTGTACACACCAGTTTGTGTACATGTAGAGGGGCTTCTCAGTAATCTATCTTTAACCACTGATATAATATTACGTGTCGCTATAATCGTACAAGTACTTAGAATTCTAAATTTAAAACAGACCTCAAACCTTACGTGTCGCTATTATCGTATAGGTACGTAGAATTACCATTTGAAATCAGTCAAAAACCAGCATATCACTTTTTAATGTACAAAGTTGTAAACAACATGGATTTAACATATCTAAACACCAATCTTTTACTTTGATGTCAGATTAATGATCTACAAGTCTTAGATCTTGCCGACATTATGTATTTTATTTACCAAGATCCTTTAGAACAAATTCTTTCAAACGATCTTTCTCTTACCAAGGTCGATATACATGGAATAGCCTCCCACCTTATGTGTGTAACTGTCTGCTATCTTTAAAGATTTCTGTCAAAATATTTTATGACCTAAGTATTTTTTATTTGGAAAACAGATCCCACACTGTCCACATAAGTACTGTGGAGTCTAGTCAGTGGTGTTGATATAAGTCTAACTGATATATCATATAACTAAATAATAAGATTTTGTAAATGATTTATGGAAGTGTGTTATGTTGTTATATATATTTTATGTAGCTCAATATAAACACAATACATTATTAGTATAATTTGAAAAATGGATAATAAATGCAAATAAGCAAAAAAAAAAAAAAAAAACAAGGGAAAAAAATGAAAACAGCTTTGGTTTATTATGGTGTATTTTATTTTCAATCAATTACACAATGTCTGAAAGGCAGTGAGGACACCGCTACAGAAGATTGTTTGAAACACTTCATCACGTGTGAGTATAATATTGAAAATGAGATTAAATTACTGTTTTATATCTATTTGATAAGAATTAAAATTACCTATATTAATAAAACACTTGTATGTCTAATACATCAGGTCATTTATACATTTGTGTAGTAACTCAGATGATGGCGAGGGCGCCGGGGCTTGGTTTCCGAATCCCCATGAAGAGGGTCTACACTTACAGTCTTTATAGAAATAGACGCAGAACAGTAATTGAAACTAACTAATTTCAATATTATACACACATGTTATCAAGTAGTTCAATCATTGTTCTGTACTGGTGTCTTCTAAATGAGGTTATCTCAAAACGCAGCTCACAAGTTGGACATACCGAAAGTAAAACTTTCAATAAATTAATTCTGACCTATCGCCAGGTTGCATTCTTTGCGGCCCTCGTAGTGTATTCCGTTAATCCTTTTCAACTTCCACCTCCCTTCCTAGTATATAATTTATAAAAGCAAATTTATGCTTGCTCCACATAAGACTCAAAGAGAATATGAATTAATATGGCCATCTAAAGATGACAATTTATTATAAAGAACCATATAATTATATTCTTCTAAATTTATCATGTGGAAATACAACTATTGCACAATATATTACAACAGTTTACATCCTGCGGAGGGGATTCCACAGAATTACTCCGCCAATGCATATAGAAATTAAAATAACAAAATTCTACAGAATTAAACACTCTGGTAAATACATCAAGATATACTTATTATGCAATAAACATAAAGATAACGAATTGGGTGGATTGAGGGTGGGCTTAAAATTGTCTATGAAATCGCCAAGTTTAAATTAAATGATGCACGAAGCTGCGGGACAAAATGGCGCTGCTGCATTTTTTTCTCGCATAGACTGGCTAGAAATAACCAGCCAATCAGAGAGCAGCTAAACTGGCTACTGAAGGGGCCCCCCTACAGGATATGGAGGCCCCATAAAGGGATACGAGGAAAATAAATTAAATTATTTAAAACAGTTGTGTCGCAGCATAAAATAAGCTATGCTTATAGCTTGCATTTACACTGTACATGTTGTTGGCAGCAATCGACCATAGAAGTTTCTACTTTCAGTTTCGGTTTCAAATCCCTTATATCACATGTTTTATAAGAGAGATTCAATTAGGTTGGAAAATAATTACTGGTAATTGTTTTAAACGGTAGTTGAATCATGTTTAAAAACATAATTCAACTAACACTAGAAAATCATCATTATGTTATTTGTATGTTTGTGCTGACGATTTGCTTTTTGTTGATATTCTGCCGGAATAGAAGAACCATAAAGGTAAGATTATGTTTCATTCTTAAAGTCTAATATGTCTATTTAAATCAAAATGCTTCGGTATATTCGGTTTCGTTATATTTTCGATTTTCATTTCTTTATCGAACGAAAAGATAAAATCTATACTATGATATCATACTTAAAACGAAAGTAGGGGATTCCATGTGGCCATATACGCTGTATCAGAAGTGTTCACCTGTCCTACCTGTCCTACCAGCGTTATGGAGTCCCTCACGGATATGGAAGTTAACATCCTAATAGCATTATTTTTTATTAAAAGTACTATTCCTTATTTGGGTGACGTAGGGTCGATTGTCCAGGTATGTATTGTTAATTCTTTAAATGTTTTGTTTTCGGTGTAAAGTGGAATTGTATTTTGTATGTTATATGATTAAATGTAAACGTGTGTTCAAATCCATGAAATGTAACTGATATTGAGATATAAAAATGATCAGTATACTTTTTAATCATTTTAATAAAAACTGAAAGTAAAATCCATTTTCGCTTCCTCTTTCATATTATAAATTGAATTTTAATAGGATCAGCACGAAAGGAAACAATCTAATTGTTTAGGCAAATATTTCTATTTGAATTATTTTCTAGAAAATAATTCTAAAACAATTATATTTACATTTCCATGTCACCTCTACTATATAAACTAACCAAGGCAAAGTGAAGTATATGATGGTATAACTGACACCCAAAACGTGACCAATGTGACGTCACTAATGTTGACGTGGGGACGTCAACTGATCACCGTCAAAATGGCTGTTCCATCTTGTGGATTAAATCGTCGTTGATAAACGGTTTTCCTAGTCTAGCTTAAACAATGTTAATGTAGAGACCCTAAAATGAGTTAATGATGTAAATATAAGTATTGAACTATCTTCCTATAGCATCTATGGTCTATATAGATGCCAGAGCTTTGCAGACAATCATCTAATAATGCGCTAGCGCGCATTATGAAGATTGTCTGCAAAGCTCTGGCATCTATATAGACCATGCATGCCATAGAAAGACAGTTTAATGCTTAAATAAATGTATATTTGATGAAGAAATAGAAACATAGATTATCCACACGAATTCTTTCTATTGGAAAGTTAAATCGACAATATTGATATCGATATCATAGTATAACTTTCGTGTCCTCTAGCAGTATGACAATATGACATGGGTGAATTTTGCTATGGACTGTCATGGCTAGGAAACCCCCTGATGCCATCATTTATGATGACAATCATTGCACTTCTATAAAGCAAATCAATCTGAAATCTTGGATATCGTTGCGATATTACCACCTCGTTGGAATTTTAGCAATGGGAGAAGGAGGGGTTTGTTTTTGGGGCAATTACATTTTCTATCAGGTATGATTGTTACATATGCATCTCCGAATGATATTCTGAAATATATTAAAGCGTTAAATGAACAGACATTTTAATGCAAAACTTATGATTTCTCTGCTCTCTGTCCTGTCCATATTGTTCTCTTCAAAAGTTGTTTACACCGTACACATGTATGTGGTTGTTATAATTGCAAGCAGTAAAGAGGAGTAGTAATTTTAAAGCTAATATAAATCAAGAAATTAAAAAAATCACCTTTCAAGCTATACACCTCTGTCATAGAGGATCGGGCTAGCCAGATTTATATAAAATATAAATGTTCTCTTCAAATATCGTTTTAAACTATATTTGATTAATACGGTAAATAGAAGTTGGAATGTAAAAAAATCTAGTGATGTTCGCCGTTGGAGCTCCGCCCGTCTGCCTTGGGAGTAGGAGCATCCTCATTAATACAGCATATGATTGTTCTCTCCAAATGATTTTCCCACCAATTCTAGCTGAAATCCATTGTAGGTTTAAGAATGAGCAGGGGGTAAAAGCAGATATCAGCAATATTTCCCTTTTTCGAGCCCTGTCCCCTCAGTCCCTGTTGGTCGAACCAGCCCTTTATATTAAATATGATTGTTCCCTTCAAATGTTGTTTTACACCATATTTGGTTGTTGTCCATGCAAAAAGTAAAGAGGAGTAGGAACGTAAATAAAAACATTAGCAAATTCCAATTTAAGGGTCCTCTGTCCTTGGGGATCTGACCAGTTTACTTTCACTAAATTTGATCCGCACTGGGATTAATGAGGAGTAGGCTTTAAAATAAAACACTCGTTTGCATGGCTAACGGCTCACATCGACGGATAAAGCACGATAACAACACATAATATCTTTTTCGGTATGTTAGTACCATTCATTGTGCGGTGGCGAAGTTACCTCATTTGTTTTGTACAAGAATCTATAACTTGCTTTAGTTTATTTGTAACGATTTTAGACGTAATTCATGCACCTACATTTGCTAAAATGTATTTTTAATCTTTTTAGAATGGATTCGCAAAACTCTATCAGTTGAGTCTCGACAATGGCCACCCCCAAGAAAAAAAGGTTAATTTTTAATATTTTGATAGCTATTTGCGACATGATGTCATTCATGAATGTTTAATTGTATCATCCATTTGCTTTGCTCTGTGTTTGGTTGATGTTTGGTTGAATTTCTGTTGCTTTCAATTGGCAATTTCTATAGTGCCTAACACTGTATGTTTTTTATCTGTAAAATGTTTGTTGTGTGGTAAAGTTTTTTTTTTATTTCACACTAGTTGTATGTTATATACTTAACCACAGAGACGGCCCGAATCACAGAAACCGATTGTTGGGAACAAAGAGGAAAAGGAGGCAGCTGGTGACAAACAGCGTACTATTAAACAAGTAATGTCATACATAACATTAAAACCTATGTTAACTTCTACTGTTACATTTGACCGATAAATAAAGACTAATGATGATAGGAGTTTATATAAAAAGACTAACATAATTGTGTGGACATTTTGTCT
Organism: Argopecten irradians; assembly: GCF_041381155.1. Lineage (NCBI taxonomy): Eukaryota > Metazoa > Mollusca > Bivalvia > Pectinida > Pectinidae > Argopecten > Argopecten irradians. The sequence continues at coordinate 45,338,560 of NC_091134.1, read as the reverse complement.
CCCAAATCCTTTTAGGTGTTTTTAGGTGTCGGAAAAAAGGAATTAAAATACTTACCACATCCCTAATACAATTTGTGCAGTTGTAATGTAATTTGGCTGTTCTAGTTGCATGGTTTATTTTACAATTATTCAATAGCTGTTTTAAATGAGTCTCGGTACAATCTACTATTATGTTTAACACTTATTCATTTTTTTTAAAGGGACAATTCAGTGAGGCTGATTCTGCTACAAAACCACGAAGCAAAGTACGCAGTACCAATACCCGAACCAAAGTCTTGCACGTTAAACAAATGCAATATATACATGTAGACACTGAAGATAAAATTATTTTTAGATATGCATCTGATAAGGTAAACACACTACTGTAAGAGCGATTTTACAAAAAAAAAAATCTTTACTACACTGGCAAGGGCCAGGGTTCGGATGTCGGACAGTAAGCGAGTTTGAAAATTTCCTATACATTTCACTACAGTGGGCTTTTCTGCTCATCACAGTTAAACCAACTAATCAAATTTCTATAAGAACTCGTTTTTCTCCGATATCTGTGCAATTTTAATGTACTCTTAGACTGAATTGTCCCTTTAAATGAATCCCGGTACAATTTAATTCTATATTTTACACTTATTTAATTTCCTTTTTAATACGCATAATACATTATACAAGCATCACAAAGCACACACACATGTCGACACACAGCATACACACATGCAAAGTAATTGCACATACCTACCTACCTACATATATACCTACCTACCTACCTACACACACACACATCCATCCATCCATCCATACATGCATGCATTTATCTACAAAAATACCTACCTACCTACATACATGTACATGCATACATACATACGTACGTACATACATACATACGTACGTACGTACTTACAAAAACACCTACCTACATGTACCTACCTAGGTGTAAGTGATGTTTATTGTCATTTTAATAGTCTTTTCTTGCGACATACATGTCATGTTTTCCCATGTGTCTTTATCTTAACGCACATTTGCTGTTTTGTTTCAATTGCTTCGCATTGTTTTAAATTGTTGTTTTTTTGTATTATCTAGATAGCAATTAGATTTAACAATGTTTCTATAGTGCCTACAATTGTTTGCCTTCTATATGCACACTGTTGTGTGGTATGCGATTCTATTTTGAAAACTAGTTGTTTGTTATATGAATAATCACAGGGACGGCCCGAATCACAGGAACCGGAATATACTGTAGGGAACAAAAAGAAAAAGTTGGCACCTGGTGACGAAAAACGTGCTATTAAACAAGTAATGTCAAACACAACATTAAAACAACTATTGGGTCGTTTATTTCTACTATTGCATTTGACAGATGAAAAAAGACAGATGATGATAAAAATTTATGTAGAAAACTAATGTAATTTTGTGGATCTGTCAACCAACTTTATTAGAAGTATTAGTCTGACATAGCAATTTAACACCATATTCTTATTGATGATGCTAGTTGACCCCCCAGAGGCAGGAAGGGCTAAAATGGCTAAAATTTAAGGAGTACGGTTAAAACGGCCCCACTGCAATAACGGCCTCAGTTAAAACGGCCCCAGTCGAAACGGCCTCACTTTTATATAGGCAGATATAAGACAAAGCTTATGACGGAACACATTGAGATTATTTACAAGTAAAATTAAATGAATGTGAACGTGTTTGTTGTCTATCTTATTAAAGATGGTTGGTTAGGTTAATAATTTATACCTACATATACAATTTTTTTTAACGTTCACGATCTCAACCAGCGTTTGATAGATCTAATATTCAAGTAAGAAATCAATTTAAAATGTCTTCAAAATACTTTTAGTATTGATTTCTCATCGATTCATGTATGCTTGAGACAAGATATTGTTGAAAAGGGAAGTGCTATTTAACTCGGAAATTAGTTGTAACATTACTTGTTTAGTAGGAGTTTTTGATATTTTGACAAACGGAAAATATTGAAAATGCAGTTTAAGTAATAAATATATTCAAATCTTGTGTTGCAATATTTTTTTCCAACATGTTCAGTGTGTTGATTATATACATTTGTCTTCTAAATGTTCACTGTAAAATATGTGGTAAGTTTTGCTTGTAACATTAATATTATCTTACAAAACGATCACATGTAGCTCACATTTCAGTATCTAAGAAATTACAAGAAATAGATTATCTTTCTCATCAATTAAATAGAAAACGTCCAAAAGATGGTATGTGAAACATTTGCTAAACTATTAGAAATCAAATGTATATGTGTCAAAAATTTAGTGAATTTGAGCAAATGTATTGTTCTTAGTTGTGAAAAACGTTAAAATAAGTTTTAATTATGTGAATTATGATAACATGCACTGAAATTTTGAAGAGAACGGCTCATGTATAATGAAATGATAAGTTACAAATTAGTGCCGTGTTTAGTATTTTTCTATCATTATAATGTATTAGATAATATATAAATTCTTCAAAAATAACATAAACAAAATCAACGCTTAATATACAGTTGAAATAAACATATGTTCCCCGGGGCAGTTTTGACTGGGGCCGTTATTGCAGTGGGGCCGTTCTGACTGGGGCCGTTTTTACAGTGGGGCCGTTTTAACTGGGATTCTGCCAAAAACTTCTTCTAAATTTACAAACTTAATGGAACGAAACACTTTTCATAGATTAAAAGATTTGAAGGCCCTCTACAAAAATTGTGAATTTCATGGTCTTGGGGTCTCAGATATTCACCTGGGGAGGGGTCAAATGTAATATAGTATATAACAGAAAAACACATTGATGAGAATTATCTACTGAGTTTTAATAGGAAATGAGTAAAACTTGGATATTTTCATTAGTCGAAAATAGCGTTTTTTTCCCCTAGGGATCAGAGGGGTTATACTAAAAGGGGTTCTGAATCAGCAGATGTAATGGAATTGAATACTCTTCATAGATTATAATGTCAAATTGATAACATCACTGACTGACTTCAAGGGCCAGATGGGCCAATATATTGTATTTATATGTCTTTGTATTATTTTGTATTCGAACGTAAGTGACCGTTAAGGCCCATGGGCCTCTTGTTAATTTTACAGGAATCCCAGAATTTCTGTACAGCTCTAGAGGAATGCCAGAGACTTGACTTTTGGAGTGGTGATATGCCAAAGGTATGTATGTCTTTATTTTATTGTTTCACCATAGCATTTCCTGTAAAACAACTGTAATACATTTTCTACGATCATCCACAACAGTGAATAGTTGAAAACATAGCATAATGCTAGACTTCCTTACCTTATTTGCAAAACTTTTTTTATTTCCAGGGATTTCCTAATCTTGGCAACACGTGCTATATGAATTCAACGCTTCAGGTATGTTATCAATTATGTATAAAACATACGTACACTATGAACAAATCACTAACGATATTTTCATATCAGGTTAAGATCGGACATCATTGAATATAATAACTACCAATACTTACTTATTTTGAAATATTTGTCTGCCAAAATGCAGAAGAAAAAATCAGTCTTACTGTAATATTTAATTTATATGAACTTAAGGTGGTAGTCTCACATTCCCCAAAATATTCCTGTAGTACAATATTTTTTATATTTGTTTTATGAAGTAAATATGTTGTTATGCATCTTCTGTCAAAGTTTTTAAATCAATACTCAAATTTGTCATTTTCGAGTAGTATCTACACATGAAAAAACCCAGCATTAGTCTGCACTAAATCCGTCCCGTAAATAAAAATCTTTAACAATATTCTATGATATTGATTTGATATATATCAACGGTTTTTCAAGAAAAAATGCTTCACTTCTCGTCATAATTAATTTTTAAGTGATACAAAAAAGTGACCTAGTTGCTTTTATACCACAATTTTTCAAGCCTTTTTCAACACCATAAAACATTTCTCATTGCAAAGGACGTTAATCACAATAGAGGTATCTCCCCTTACATATATACTTTTTATACATTCATGGTAGGTTTTCCTGTTATAATATAGCCTAGATGTCAAATATTTAGTTTTAAAATGAATAACAATGTTTAATCAATATTTTCCCCTTATTTGTATACAAACATCGAAAGACCACTTCTTTGTATCCCTTAATTCTGTATGCTCTAATATTCAAGCAGCAAGCTCTGTTTACTTAAAATGAATAATCAAAAATAAACAACGCAACAAGGATTTTTGGCAGATAACTGGCTCACCCTTTATGAAGGTGGCCGAAAATGTTTATTTTGACTTAACCCAAATTATTTATCGAAAATAATTGTGAGTGAAGATGCGGCATAAAGAGCGCCATCACCACCGTAAGATAACACCAACAATTACCACTCTGTTAATAATAATTACAAATGGCACATCTGTTTACATAACATATTGAGCAAGGAAGGACAATAATGCAAAAAGATAGTTAGAAGTTGGCACACATTCATATGGATATCAGTAGAACATAGTGTATTGGCACATAACATAATGAGCAAGGATGGATAATAATGCAAAAAGATAGTTAGAAGTTGACACACATTCATATGGCTATCAGTAGAACATAGTGTATTGGTACATAACATATTGAGCAACAGGGAAATGGATTAGGGTGGGAAATTCACAAATTTTTTGTCAAACAAAATGGTGTCTTACATTTTTTTCTGTCAGCGAAGAATGACATATGCGCATGTCCGTTACGTATATGACGATTACGTGATATAAAATGACCAATCAAACAACCAAAGCGTAAAATCCAAAGCGGGAAATACGAATTCTGAAAAAAGTTGTCCATTGCATAGACTTTTTATTTTTCTCTTTATTCGTATACAAACATCGAAAGACCACTTCTTTGTATCCCTCAATTCTGTATGCTCTATTATTAAAGCAGCAAGCTCTGTTTACTCAAGATGAATAATCAAGAATAAACAACGCAACAAAGATTTTTGGCAGATAAATGGCTCACCTTTTATGAAGGTGGCCGAAAGTATTTATTTTGACTTAACCCAAATTATTTATCGAAAAGAGTTTTAAGTGAAGGTGCGGCCTAAAGAGCGCCAAAAAGTTACTTATGTATTACCTTAATACATATGGAACTGTCACCACCCAATATATATATATACCATAAAATATCAACATAAGGTTGATGGGATAATTACTGTTGTTATATTTAAAACTAATAAAATGATTTATTCATAAATTCAAACTTCAGAAAAGGGATATTAATCAAATCTCGGTCATTCAAATGCTTGAAAAAATCTTGATCTGTCTCCCTTACCATGAGACTACATTCTAAAGTAACATCAATGTCATTTTTACCCTTTGGTTTTTGACGCCTACAATTAACATTTATTTAACACAGAAAAAAACATATGTTGTAAAGAGCAGCAGATATTAAGCACTAAGCAAAATTGATATATTTTCCAGAACTACTTTTGAAACCATTACATCATTTAGTTTTGTTCAATAAGAGTATCATGTAATCAAACGTTTGTTTGAAAAAAACACAATCTATAGATGAAAAAAATAAATTTTGTAGGTTCTTTGCTGGACACCGTTAATGGGCCAGATGATGAAAGAACAGCTATGGAAGTCAATAGAGGAAGAAAATGTAAACATCGCAGTAAAAAGTTTTGTATGATAGTATATTTGTTGCATTGAGAGTATTGATATATATATCAAACAACTGATCTTATATTCGACAGTTTCTATACTGACGGTGGCAATAACGGTAAAATTTGTACTTAATTTGATAATGTAAATCCTAATGTAATCAACGTTAAATTGGAATTAGACAATGCTTATAGGACAGATTGTGTATGGAATATTTTTGATATATAGGATACATTTTCCAGTTTGTGACTTATTATTTGGACTTACATAATTATCTGGTCATACGTGTATTCTTTATGGATCAACAGCAAGATATCATGAAGAGTGTGCTGGGTCGATTGTTTTTGCTTCTATACAACGTCTACAGAGAAAGGAGAGGTGCAGTGGAACATGAATTGCTTGCTAATATATTACAAGAAGCCAGGCGCCTGTAAGGAATAAAGAATTTGAAGTAGCATTAATTTGTTATTTAATAATGATTTTATATCATTTTATTTGAAGAAGTTAGGATAGCTATTGATGAAATTACAATTTCGTTTTAAGATAATATATACATATTTAGAAAAAACAAAAGCTTTACACAATAATGAAACATGTTTTAATATTTAATATTTACATTCAATAGCTTGTTTTATTTAACAAACTAACAAATGCAAAGTGAAGGCTATGAGGATATAACTGACACTCAAAACGTGAATTATGACGTCACTAATATTGACATGATAGCGTCAACTGATCACCGTTCCATCTTGTGGATTAAATCATCGTATGGAGATTATCTGCAAAGCTCTGTATAGACCATAGAATCCATATGAAGACAGTGTAATACTTAATGTTGTCATGCTAATAAGATAATGTATGTATATGCACAGTTTGTCTGACTACAGGCTAACCGATGAGCCTATTTAACATTATGAACACAAAACGTTTCATACCGATATGTGATAAGTTTTAACAGGATGGAGAATTTTTGTAATTAATTCACTTTTGAATATGAGCATTATTATTTATGTCTTTAGTAATGACCAGTTTAAAGGGTATCGACAACAGGATAGTTTTGAAATGTTCAACACGTTGATTGGCGGAATAGAAGATGGAGCAAGGCTATTACATGTACCATGTAAGGTATGTACGATAACTTGTACATTATATATATATTACCTTTTCATCAGCTAATAATGTCTTTTCTCAACACGAATACATACTACTGTAATTCAATAAATTATATATTCCATTTCAATTTTCAAACATTTTATTAACAAAGATGGTAAATGTCACAAGGAGTGAACATCATACATGTATTAGCCTGTCTTGTGTCTCTTTTTAATGTAATAGTCGATAAAGCAAATTAAAACAAACATGAATTGTAAAGTTAAGGGGTAAGGGAGATAACTTCCTGATATTTTTCATAGCATGTGTTTCTCAAAATTAATAGTGAAATATTTTCCGATGATACTTGACACAGTACGCCTGTTTGTGTTAATCTCCCAACTAAGTATCTATGATGATTAAGTATCTATTTGATATGGGTTATAAATTCGATAGAGGAAGTATATAACGCGGTAGTAAGAATCAGCGAAAGTAAAGGAATAAGCAATGACAACATTATCATCGACAAACAGTTTCTAGGTTCCGCAAACCTGGTGAAGTTGATTGATTATCCAAATATGATGATAATAACGATAAAGTAACAATACTGATAATTCAAATTGTGTTTTGCAGAATGTGAAACACAAGAAGAGGACAGGTATGCATTGCATTCAAAGAACTTTATATAATTATCAATCCGAATTTACACACTAGGGCCGTGGTAGCCGAAAGGTTGAGATAGGTCTGGGTACAAATAAATTATTGTGCTATGAACTTAATTGGAAATAACAGATTTATTCCATTAAATAAAAGTTTACAGGTATAGTCCCAAAGGAATATGACAATTCATTTTAGGACTATTGTTGTATCGTCGTCACTGTTACCAAACAATTCACTGACATTTCAATGTTTATGGATCCCTATCCAAATCAGTCATGTTGAAACATTTTTCTTTGTTATATCATGACAAACAAAAAAAAAAACAAAAAAAAACCCAATATTCATAGACCATTTAAAAAAAACCCACACACACACCCTTACACAAGGTACATGTATATGAAGTAAACTTAAGCTGGCAAAAAAATACTGGTTAATAATAAGCTAACGATTTATGAATACTATACATGTGCAGCAATATATACATATTCAGATATCAGATATCATTAGAATACTTTTATTAATTTATTAGTAACGTCAACAATATTTGTATAGGTTCGCGGCAAAGATTTATAAGTACGGCGTCCTTGGTACGCGGAAAGTGTGTGGCTCAACTTACCCCGGTTGGTTGTTCAAGTAGCCCCGGACACGGGGTAAGTTGAGCCATTTAACTGAGAACTTGTAATGATTATTATTGTAATATGGAGGCCAAAGAAAATACCTTTAACATACAAAATCAAAGAGACATATGTGCACTTTACGATAGAATTAAATAAATATATTTCCCCTTGCCAATTTTTCGAAGAGCTTTAATATGCATAAAATGGCTCAACTATCCCCGCTCTCCCCTAATTTAAAGCCAAATATTGAATGAGAGGAAATTCTGGTCACTTTCTCATCCATAATAGAAACTTTACCACAACAATGAATTAAAAATATCGATGAACAATGCAATCCGATTTTAAATAACGGTATACAATCTTATCCTCTCATAAAAACAACAAGATCAGATAACCCTACTTGGATGTGTATCTCTGGTTTAACACTGTTGTATACATACATATGTATTGTTCATCATTTAGCTTGGTTTTAAGATATTTTCATACATTTTCGTCAATTATTTTTTTCTTCAGACAATGAAATCCTGATGGAACAATCTAATGTATCACGGCTTCTTACAGGAACATTTATCACAGTGTGGTATTACGACTCTTGTCAGCATGTATGTAACTATAGACGGTATATCTATGTCCTGAGTACACAGACAATATGTAGCCGCATGTATATATAAATATAGGCGTTATATTATGGTGATTTCCCTATGAGTCACAGAAAATGTTTTATTCAATGAAAATATCATATTCATATTTTCGATGTCTCTGTTAATAGCAAATGTCAAAAGAATATATTCTTCGCTTTCAAAAATTCATACCAGCACATAAATTACTATTATTTCTTAAAAATACTAATAACAATATTTTATCTTTTTAATTTGTGCTATAATTTAACCCCCTCACGAATAAAAATAACTATATAGTAATTACATAATATTATTTTCTCGAAATGGGGACAATGAGGAATTTGACTCTCCACTCCTCATAACTCAAAATTGACCTGAATGTTATATATTTTCTATTATTACAATTAATATATTTACGATAATGATGTCATAATGTAATCAGAGGCATTAGCATGTTTAAATTTAAATAGATCCCATTATGTAATACAAATTTAAACATAATTTGATAATTTTTTTATGTTTATAGGTGGAGCTATCATTCCAAAGGTTCACAAGTGTGAGCGTCCCGGTCCCCAAACCAAAGCCAACTGTATTGGTAATATACTGCAAACAAGTACCAATGACATATATTTCAATATATTAAATGCTCCTTATGTTCATGTTATTGTTGTGAATTGATTACCAATAACATTGAAAATAGATACAGATTATTGTTTAAATAACCACGAGCTAGTAGTGATTATACATTATATATGTACACTATACAACCCTATGTGTCGGTTTTTGTTACTTGTAAACTTAAATGAAAAGTGAAAAGGAAAATACTATCTGAAATACTAGTATCCATAATATGAAAAGTGTAATTTCCTTGTCTGCAGAGTTGTAATGAACAACATAAAAGTCCACGTGAAAAATGTAATCCTGCAGATGGTCAGCAAAATGGAAAGCCTTCAAAAAAACGCAATAGACATCGACTAAAAACGACGAAGCAACCCAACAAAGACAAAACGACAAATATCGGCAATGATAGCTATGTTACTGGTGGATCTTTCCAAAACCCTACATTTTTATCAAGTGAACTAATTCCAGGCCTTTCAAATGGACGAAGTGGCACAATATCTGAAGAAGCAGATAGCCTTTTAAATGAACAGATCGTGACAGCATTTGATGAACAGTCAAACAGCACAGTACACCCAGCTATAAGAGAGTCATCGGATGGAATTGCTGCTCTCTTGCCAGAAGCAACACATACTTCTAATGACCTAGGTACATCTCCTGGTAGTAAGGGACCATCAAACACAACTATAGTCCCTTTCTCTGAACACACTGATTCATCATCTCCTGGTGGTAGAGGGACACCAGAAACAACTATAGTCTATTCAGATGGCCACAATGACCAATCACATCCTGAGTCTAGAAGATTGCCATCTGATGATGCAACTAAAGGTTTTTCGAATAAGTGTAGCGACGAACCATCAGACAGGAAATCACCTGAATCAATCAACGGCGTTTCGAATGATATGAAATGCGCAACGTCTGATGATCAGTCATCTGAAGCGAAGGAAGAATATCAATCTAATAAACAGAGCATAGCAACACCAGATGATCAGTCATCTGAAACGAAGGAAGATCATTCCAATAGACAGAACACAGCAACATCTGATGATCAGTCATCTGACATGAAGGAAGATCATTCCAATAGACAGAACACAGCAACATCTGATGATCAGTCATCTGACATGAAGGAAGATCATTCCAATAGACAGAACACAGCAACATCTGATGATCAGTCATCTGAAACGAAGGAAGATCATTCCAATAGACAGAACACAGCAACATCTGATGATCAGTCATCTGAAACGAAAGAAGATCATCCCAATGGACAGAACACAGCAACATCTGATGATCAGTCATCTGAAACGAAGGAAGGAGATCATTCAAATAGACAGAACACTGCAACATCTTATGATCAGTCGTCTGATATGAAGGAAGATCATTCCGATAGACAGAGCACAGCAACATCTGATGATCAGTCGTTTGACATGAATGAAGATCATTCCAATAGAGAGGACACAACAACATCTTATGATCAGTCATCTGAAACGAAAGAAGAAGATTATTCCAATAGACAGAACACAGCAACATATTATGATCAGTCATCTGAAACGAAGGAAGATCATTCCAATAGACAGAACACAGCAACATCTGATGATCAGTCATCTGAAACGAAGGAAGATCATTCCAATGGACAGAACACAGCAACATCTGATGATCAGTCATCTGAAACGAAGGAAGGAGATCATTCAAATAGACAGAACACTGCAACATCTTATGATCAGTCGTCTGATATGAAGGAAGATCATTCCGATAAACAGAGCACAGCAACATCTGATGATCAGTCGTTTGACATGATTGAAGATCATTCCAATAGAGCGGGCACAACAACATCTTATGATCAGTCATCTGAAACGAAAGAAGAAGATTATTCCAATAGACAGAACACAACAACATCTTATGATCAGTCGTCTGACATGAAGGGAGATCATTCCAATAGAGAGAACACAGCAACATATTATGATCAGTCGTCTGACACGAAGGAAGGAGATCATTCCAATAGACAGAGCACAGCAACATCTGATGATCAGTCGTTTGACATGAATGAAGATCATTCCAATAGAGAGGACACAACAACATCTTATGATCAGTCATCTGAAACGAAAGAAAAAGATTATTCCAATAGACCGAACACAGCAACAGCTGATGATCAGTCGTCTGATATGAAGGAAGATCATCCCGATAGACAGAGCACAGCAACATCTGATGATCAGTCGTTTGACATGAATGAAGATCATTCCCATAGACAGAACACAGCAACATATTATGATCAGTCGTCTGATATGAATGAAGATCATTCCAATAGACAGAACACACCAACATCTGATGATCAGTCGTCTGATATGAAGGAAGATCATTCCCATAGACAGAACACAGCAACATATTATGATCAGTCGTCTGATATGAATGAAGATCATTCCAATAGACAGAACACACCAACATCTGATGATCAGTTGTCTGGAATGAAGGAAGATCATTCTAATAGACTGAACACAGCAACATATTATGATCAGTTGTCTCACACAAAGGAAGGAGATCATTCCAATAGACAGAACACAGCAACATCTGATGATCAGTCGTCTGACATGAAGGAAGATCATTCCAATAGAGAGAACACAGCAACATATTATTATCAGTCGTCTCACACAAAGGAAGGAGATCATTCCAATAGACAGAACACAGCAACATATGATGATCAGTCGTCTGATACGAAGGAAGGAGATCATTCCAATAGACAGAATACAGCAACATCTGGTGATCGGTCGTCTGAAACGAAAGAAGGAGATCATTCCAATAGACAGAACACAGCAACATATTATGATCAGTCGTCTCACACAAAGGAAGGAGATCATTCCAATAGACAGAACACAGCAACATCTGATGATCAGTCGTCTGACACGAAGGAAGGAGATCATTCCAATAGACAGAATACAGCAACATCTGATGATCAGTTGTCTGACATGAAGGAAGATCATTCAAATAGACAGAACACAGAAACTTCGACACTCACGGAAGGTCATTCGGGTGGACATGCTCTCTTACCAACTGAAGGCTTTTCAAATGGGCAGAGCAACGTCACCCACGATTTTAATAAGTCATTAAAAACAACTGAAGACCTTTCGACTAAAGAGAAGGAAACATCCTCTGTTGATGGTAAGTTTCCTGACACGGAAGATAGATTTTTGACTGAGCAGAAAGACAAAACACCTCCAATGATTAAAACATATAATTCAATCGCTGTTCTCACTGCCCCTTCAAAGGCACACACCGATATAACACGGGCTGTCACAATATCTGCAGATTATAAGTCATCCAATAATACTGGAATTACTAAAGTATACGGAACAGCTGACAACGATGATACTGATAATGATGAGGATGTTGATATGATGACTAATGGAAAATCATTCGAAAATGACGAAGATGACCTTTTTAAGAACCAATTTGAGAAGAAAATACTTGAACACGAGCCTTTCGGTAAAATGCGGGATGATCCAACTGACCTAGAAAGAGGATTATTGGAACTTACGGAAGAGGAACTCTGGGATGAAGAGTTAATCGGATGCCGGATATGTGATTCCTCTAATAAAGAAGGTATGTAATTTTTCTTTTCTTTTTATGCATATAGAATTGAAAAAAAATCCCTAAAAACATATTGAAAAAAAATCAATAGAAAGAAGCAACTACACGCTTCGTGAAATGCTATATTATAATCACACAAATATATTTCCTGTGAGATATGCGAAATCATTTGATACCTTTAGGGGAAAAAGGAACTAAAATCGAATTAGGAACACAAATCTGTTGACTTTCACGAGAAGAGAAAGATAAAGTGCTTCGATTAAAAGTAAAACTTATTGTGATACAAATAAAGTTATGAGGACGTTTTGAAGTTCTAGACATTAAAAAATCTAATGCATTATAAAGAATGTTAACATTTATCATAAGAATAAAATTTTAGTTCAGATATGTTATCAATTACATGTATTTAATATATACTACGTTTTTTAATTGTGTGGCGACTCTTGGTACCAAATCTTTTTATACAGGGAAGAAGAAAACACACAAGAAGTTGCTGATCATCGGTCTCCCACCGATACTTGTTATCCATATCAACAAGATAGAAAGGGTAAGGACACTTCCCTCTTTTTCCTTCTATCTTCCGTCTTATTCAGTATGATATTAACACTTTCAATGTTGTATGGCCACTTCCATCCTCCTTTTCTATTTGTTGTTATCATCTATTTCTAACGCATTTATCGTTATAATCTATTTCCGACCTAAATTCTCGATAATACTTTTACAGGATGAATATGGTGGCTTGCGGAAATTAAACGAGACGGTGACCTATCCAAAATACCTGGATGTAGCGCCGTTCTGCTCTTCAGCTCTCAGAGGAATCGAGGTAAATTAAGTCCTTAGGACATACACAAGGCATTATTGGTGAATAGAATGTTAGCAGTAAGTGTTATTTCAAACGTTACTTATTACCAACACGAGTAGGCATGTAATACGACGCAAAATGGAATTTTCATAATGTAGTTTAATTCTATCATCATCCCCGGGGGGCCATTTCAAAGCAGTATTTTGTCTTTAAACTGACATTTAGCAGATGCCATCTATTGTCAGTGGGTAGAATATTTGTTCCTACTAGTCCGATCTTTCTTACCTTATCTAGCATATCCTATGATAATACTAGTTGTAATGATGACCTTAAGTACTTCCAAAGAACGACTGACAATGATTCGATATATCAAAACTGTAAAAGCAAGAATGTGTAATACATGTATATACTTTATCAGGAAGTGAATACGAATCCTGGAACATGGTACAGATTGTATGGCGTTGTCAGTCACAGCGGATCCATTCATGGCGGCCATTATATTGCTTACGTCAGAACCAGTCCCCAGAATGCATCTGCACTTCACAACAACTTCTTGCAAAGAGACTGGACGGATCCGGAGTCATTGCAAGATGATATTAAGAGGTTTTGGCAGGACCATAGTGATAACACGACACAATCATCACAAGATGCAACGCCACCACGTGATGACCACGGGGAAAAGTGGTTTTACGTCAGTGATTCCATGGTTCAAGATTATAATGAGCGTGAAGCAACAAACGACAGCAACGCTTACATCTTGATGTACGAGCGGTGCTGCGCCTAAAATTGACATCATATTTACTTTTTATCAATATGCAAGTATTTCTTTGGAGGGCGCGATCGCTATCATTTGATTTTACTCATTCAACATCTCCTTCTAGTCGTCAGGCTTGGGCCATTCGGTATGATAACAGTCTAGAGATATGTAGATTAAAGAAGAGAAAATCAATCAATCGTACATGTAACCCACTATATAAACAATTCGGATGTTTGACTGGATGCCCCAATGTGATATATTGACAAATACTCCACCAAGTGACATTCCAATGTTATCATATCTCATGTAGATGATTAACAGTATTATAAATTATTAAATGAATAACACATAATTTATACAAACCTGTCTATAATCCAAGGGATAAGAGAAAAGTGGTCTTTGTACCCAGTGGGATCTTTATACATATATACAGAGGTGTTCTCACCGTAATATAATAGTATCCATGTACAGTATCCGGTGGCGATGTGTGTTAATAACTTTTCTGAAACAACATTCTTTCTTAGTATTCAAATGTCGTGATATACATGTGTACATGTTGTTTTAGGTTGTATTGTTTTCCAAAACAGTACTCTTTGAGAATTATTGGTACATAAAATGTGATTTTGTTTAATTTTGAAATAATATATATGCTTTGGCTTAGTAAGTAGTGATTTCTATAATGTTCCATATGTTAGTTCGACTTGTGTTCGGTTAAGTAATGAAACAATATGTGATGTTTATGTACAACGTAAGTAGTTCGTCCGGATGTGGAGTGATAATTTTTGTCAGAAGTCAGTCGATGTGTTGCTTAATATAATATACAATGAAGTGTAACACTATATCGTTCAAACGTTTTTGCTTAGCTAACAGAAATAACTTATTTTTTTCTTACTTAAGCCTGTGACAGATCAGTTTTACAGAGATTTACTAATCATGTTTAATTCTAGAGCTAAACAGCTTTAATCCATAATATCTATAAAAGCAATATAGAATTATTGGCCAAAGGCAAATAAATATTTATTTTTTGATAAAATGTATTTTCTGTATATTACATAATAATAAATTGTGAGAGGAACATTTACCTATACTTCTTGTTAAATAATGCAAGATGCATCTGTGTACAAAGTTATTGGTCTAAGGGAGATAATTCGACTTATAACTTAACCAATTATCAACGTTGAACACTTGAACTCATTTGTTCTATGATTATGTAATAAAACGTTGTATCAGGGACGTAATATACATTACCCTTTAGATTTATTCTACTGAAAATATAGACAAACACACAAACCTAGCAAACAATAAATGAATTATTTACAGTCCTCATCACGCCGCCAGTTAAGGCATCAAAATACATATTAATAAAGATGTACGTATTACAGGGTTATTTAAAATACAGTAGTTGAACGATCTGATGGGGAAAAGGTGATGCTTGTTTTAACCAGGAAGCATAATTTCCGAGTGATTTTATATGTGTGTAATAACCTAAATGTCTAACATATTGTGATTAAAATGATCAGTGAATATTTTGTTTTATAGTTTTTATTACCTATACGTGCTATTTTTAGAACTACATATTACAAAGTCATCAATATCTCATTGGACAAAAATATGAAGAAAAGTGCATAGTCATATGAATAGATTAATTTCATTTGTATGCTATCAGTTTTGAATACGATTTTAATAACAATACGAACACGGATAATGGCATCAGGTTTAATAAAATCCATTTCGTCTCAATACAAGTAAGTCTACCATGGTTGAATGAAATGAAATGATTAGAAATAAATCTCAGACAATGTTTCATTCCGCCTCTGTTTAAACTGTGAAATAAAGAAATAAATACCGGACCATTATATACAATATAGATATGTAAGCGTATCACTAATCACACCTAACTCGGAATTGGCGGGTGGATATATGTATATAAGACAGGTACACAGAATAAATTGTTGTTTCAAATTTATATTATGTATTATTATGGTACTATATTTCATGATGTATACTAGGATACTATTGGTTGTTTATTTGTTCTGCAAAACCTTTGTTGCCAGTGTGTAATGAACCCGCCGTTTCTTAACTGAAAGTAGAAATCACGTATTTGACATTATATCACAAGACAGTATATACTAATGGAGCATCTTCATATTCATTAAATATGATGTTATAAAATACACAACAAAGTTAGGACAAGGTAATATACATATTGCGGTAAGGAAAGATGGCGGATTTTTCTGATGAATCATACATAAACCTTTGCCACCTTACCAAATGTTTACAGCCAGGTAATTCAGACATCAGACACATCATACCTGTCTCTGGAGTCGACCAGCCACTGAAGTCACACGTCAGGATTATCGGGGTGTGGTTTTCACAGAGTAATAAATGATCATATTACATTTGATAACAGAAGGGGTATTGATGTGGCAGAAAGATCCTACTCATTGACGTCAACTACTGCAAAAATGGTTACAAAGAAACGTTTTACGTCATATTTAAGTATGATCAAATTATATATTTCCATGATAGCGAAATTACTGTGTAGAATGCTAGCTAATCTGGTGTGTTGATATGGTGAGATTACTTTGTTTAAGGGTTTTACCTTTATAAACATGTCACTGTTAAAATTGAAAAAAAAAAGTTTCCTTATGGTAAGTTTAGTCAATGATGTTTACATACAAATTGTACTTACCCCGTGTCATCTTGGTTAACATAGAGGGATTATATCATTATGCTTATCATTATATAGTTTACAGCACACTGATATTATTTTACATTTTTACACAATTATGTTAATTGTAAAACGAAAACCATAACGATAAACCCCCTCTATGTCGTCTCCCACTCATAGTAGCTGAATTCTTTCCGTCTTGAATTCGTTTTCTTATATGAAGGAACATCCTTTTAAATATGTACAAGTGCATTTACCCTTTCTTAACATTCTCAATTCTAATCTCAGACAAAAAAGCAAAACATGATTAAGAGAGTATATCACAATTCGATTTCTAGTCAATGTCATCATATTTAATTCCCAGCAAAATCTTCGTTCTATGCTTTATTGAAGTATAAAACGAAAGTTATTTTTAAAATATCACTACTTACAACTTAAAGTACGGCAAAAAATATACATTACAATAGTACCTTATAGAAATAATGATATGCATTGAATGAAAGATGAGAAAGTAAGAGAATGATTACAATATGCAAATTGTTTACATGTAAAATGTTTTATGTAATAATGAATAAAGAAGAAACATGTATTCGGAAGGAGTCTCTGCCTTGTCAGCGACACCCGATACGATGACGATTTTGATAATGAAACTTTCTGTGTTCATCGACCTATTTCACCAAACACGTATTGTTACATACTTGTTATGAAAGTAAAACGCTTTGTAGTGTAATATTAACCAGGCAAAGTGAAAGACGCATGCAGAATCGTTTCTACCTAGAAATCGGAAATGATCAATCAAAAATCTTAAATTTGTATAATTGTCGAAAACATTATTTACATGTTATGCCTGTTTGATTAGCTTTAATAATAGATCGGGATGCATTAGCCTCGTTAATCAAGGATATTGAGTACAACAATTTTATCAAGGACATTATCATACACTGTAATGAGTAGACAAGTTGGAGGTACAAGAAATCTTGTGATATGAAAAAGTCGATGGTGTTCTTTTAAATAATTTCGTGTTCAGTAGAACCGATAGATAAATAATCAAGTTAGTGAAACCGAATTAAAATCACTGAGAGAGCTCTAGTTACATCTACCTGACGTTTAGGTGGATGAGGACTATGTCAATGGTGTAAAATCGATCATAATGTCGCAGGGATAAAACAATGTATATCTTTCCATGATATGCTATGTTTAACTAAACATGATGAATACGTGACGATTGGACTTTAAATTCTGATAACCCTTTCCCTGTAGATTATCATTTAATCTGAGACTGACATATTTGTTACTGTTGGTTTAAGAGATATAGAACGAATATACGTACTCGGCCTACTATACCTTTCGGCTCTTTTCATTATCAATATTTAGGTAAAATGCAGTTTTTTACCATTCTAATGCAGCTGTTGAACACATACATTAAAAATTACAATAATTGAATATAGAGGAAAATTTACTATTCAAACATGAAATCATTATCATTCTACATAGACCGATGGAACTGAGAATTGTTGTGTTTCTTAAAGAAATAGAATGCTGAAGTAAATTCGCCCTTTTAATACATATCTGCTCTTGTCACTATTATGAATATAAGACGTTAATGAGGAACTATAGAACCCACTGGTAAAATTAACATGTGTCGCTTTCATTGACAATGAGCCGCGTACGTAGTATACATATACATTAAGTGACCATACGCAAAGGTTCATGTAATGGCTTTAAACAGTGATATTTTGCAAGCCTAAAACTCATTACTGTGCTGCAATTGAACAGAACTAATTTCATTAATTGTTGGTATATACCCTGGCTAACTGTCAGTCTTACTGTTGATATGTAATTTGTGAAGCTGCGTGTAAAATACAGTAAAATATGAGAAAAATGTATATTTCTGGAGAAGACATAGAACTCGTGTGAATTGCATTGATGGAACCAAATAATCATGCCATCGTGTTCAGTTGTGAATATGCCAGGTACTCCAACAGTTTGTTTGGCAAAATCGGACCAGCAAATAGCGCCGGAGCCTAGTGTAGTAAATGCAAATGGCTGCTATAAATGGCGGATCAAAAATATCGCATATAAGAAGCCATCTCAATTGATACAAATGTTTTTATAGACACCATAAGGTACTCTGAACATAACAAGAAGACTCTTCACGAAAAAAATAGTTCAAACAATCTGTTTGGGGCGAAAAATGCAAATTTCCGGAAAGAGCCTCAAAGTCCACATTTTAACTATTTTTTTCGTAAATATTCTTCTTGTCATGTTCAGAGTACCTTATAGTGTATATAAGAGCACTTGTATCAATTAAAATGTCTTCTTATATGCTATATTTGTGATCCGCCATTTAAAGCAGCCATTTGCATTTACAACAATAGGCTCCTGCGCTATTCGCTGGTCCGATTTTGCCAAACAAACTGTTGGAGTACCTGGCATAGTCACTACTGAACACGATAGCATGATTATTTGGTTCCATCAATGCAATTCACACGAGTTCTATGTCTTCTCCAGAAATATACATTTTTCTCTTATTTTACTGAAAATTACAAGCAGCTTCACAAATTACTTATCAACAGTAAGACTGACAGTTAGCCAGGGTATATACCAACAATTAATGAAATTAGTTCTGTTCAATTGCAGCACAGTAATGCGTTTTAGGCTTGCAAAATATCACTGGTTAAAGCCATTACATGAACCTTAAGTGACCATACGCAAAGGAACACCAGATTGAATAGCTAATGTTTACTAGTGAGTTCTCCATATTCCCCATACAATAGGATGTAGTCCGACCTGTGTAATTTAAAAAATTCAAACACAAAGTTGAGAGTTTGACTTAAATATTACACAGTATAATAGCCGCGAATTATGTTGTCAATACAACTGTATACAGGTGTATATTCAAGTGTATTCCAGAAGGCACTTATGAAATGTAAAATACAAACGTACCTGTCTATCCTCAAAATAGTGTATTTAAGCTACATATCAACGTTATATAAACATTAAATGCAGATATTGGACAAGGCCGAGTCATCAGATATCTACTTTTGGTTTACCTATATAATACATGACAAAATTCTTGGTTTTACCAACACACATAAATACGAACACCCGTATATGTTATCTCAGTAAGATCATGATGTTACACACGTTTGTATTGATCTTTATGAAAATCGGTTTCGTTATTCTACCGGTTGGAGCGACCATAAATGAAATACCATCAGAGTGAGCAGGTAAATACAGTACAAAAACATATTAACAGCCAATACGATTATTATCATGATATACAAATGATAGATTAGAACTTGTTTCACTGCATTTCTACTTTCGATTTGAAAATGGTATAAGGACGAGATTTTAGCCATGACTTTGTTAACTTTCTATTTTAAGCCCAAGACAACCATACAACGTCTTTTAGGGTAGTTAAGAGTCGACTTTCCCACCATATTTATAACCTTTATAGATTAAAAAAATTATCCAAAAAAGCAAACGTTTGTGTTTTATTGGGTTTCGTTAACTGTCCTGAAAATAAAACGGTATAGAAAACCATTTAACCGGATCACGATAATCCATACAGGAGACCCTGTATTGTATTAGTTCTACTATATACACGCCAATTGTGTTTATTTAACTCGCGTACCGTAGAAAGCTAACTTTGTTGTTACATGCGTTTACCCTCTGTTTATCTAGGTGACTCGGAACACACATGTACCTAATGTTTATCATTGAAGATGGGCGACCTTTGGAAAAAGTTTAAGGTAGGCGTATTTCCAGACGACATACCCATATATTTGTGCGCATGGCACTTATTATAATGACTTTAGTGTGGTGTTACTAATGTATGGAATAAGAATTTAATAGGGAGGTTTAACCTACCTACATATACACAGCGTTATATACACCCTGGGTGACAGAATACTATTTTCATTCATACACCTAATCACAAACCACCGGTATGAAAACTATACTTTATTTTACTATGGGACCCTACGGATTTAAAACAGTATTTTATTGGTTAAAAAATAATGCCGAACGCAAATACACTTGTCTTATAGTAAACGTATCTAAATTTACTTTTAGAAGCAATTCTCGAGATACAAGGACAGTACAGATATACCCGAGGTATGTTTATATTTTTTCAATAGACATAAAATACTAATCATTGTAAATGAATAATGAACTGAACACTGGGAAACTTGGATAAGTATTTGATGGTTGATTTGCATTATTTTGCCTTTTTTGTGTCAAAATGATTTAAATACTGTAACAGAATTTTGTTTTATATATAGCCACAACTTAAAATCCAAGGTCATACCATCACAGTAGTGTATATATATAATGATAATATTTTAGTATGACGTAAAAAGATTATCAAAGAGCTGGTTATACACTTAATGTATTTTATTTTCCAGGGTATACCGAACGTTGGAAACACGTGTTATATCAATGTCATAGTCCAGGTAAATATACACATCGATTTATTGAATTGAAAACTTTCTCATCTAGACCTTGGTATTAGACTGAGGCTTGTTTTATGTCTATTTGTTTATTTATAAATTTTCTTATCATAGGTGTTAAAGTGGACTCCAGGTTTCAGGTCCATGCTTGAAAAATGCAAAGCAGGCGACACAGTAAGTAATTTATGTTATCATACTAAAGGGTTGTCAACCAGACGTATACATTACATTAAATAAATAAAAAAGAATGTTTCTTTTATACATTGTCCCCCTTGTCCATCCTCAAGAACACCAAAAGCCATATAAATAATATCAATCTTGAATATCAAATTTACTATTTTTTTAATGAAACAATATAGAATTTTCTTATATGATGATTAATCTAGTCTTAAAAATTATACCAGAATGATGCATTTAATTAATGTCATGAAATTAGCCTATTCACATACCATTATAACTAGATTTAGACTTGTAATTCAGCTCCACAAGGATTCTTTACGATTTACTCCAATACTTTCATATCGGAGCGTATTGTAGAACATGGAATGGCCAAATGTATATTATGGCGTACAACATCGAATGAAGAAAAATGAAAAACCTAAATATGACTTGTATTTGGCTTATAGAGACACGTGTGAACAATGAAAAAAACATGTTATACACATTATTGATATGTGTATTTTAAATAATATGGTTATTGTATTTTTGTAAATTCAGAAGACGTGTGTAGCATCAAATCTCTCAGAAATCATGAAGACCACGGATAAAGCAGCCCTGTGGTCTTTGTTAAGAGACCTTGGTGAATTGATAGGGTATGTAATCAAATGTTATATACATGTATAGTGACCCGAAATAAGTGGTTCAGGTTGATTTCGTGAATACTAGAAATGTTTTTATATATAAAATGTAAATCACCTTTCAAAGCATATATCAAAGTATGTAAATTTATATTATTACGGAAAACACGCCTTTAAAGATGGAGTATGTTGTGGATCGCCAATAGAAAAAAAAAATGAAAAAAGTATGTCAAAGTATTTCCAAGATACAAAATTAGTTAATGAAGCATGTGATCATTGTTATTTTTGTTTCTTTTTAGTCGGAATAATCTTGCTTCCGGGACACAAGAGGATTGCTTTGAATTGTATAATTTACTATTGGAAAATCTGCAATCAGATAGCAAAGGTAAGTTGCGTCTACAGTATAAAATATGCATATACATGTATATATAAATTATGCTGCATTTTGAAAACTTGTTTAAAATATATGTTTGGTTTTTATTTCCAACGTTTAGGCTAATTTGTGTAGTAGTATGCTATGATAAAGAACTTGTTATGTAATGATTTTAGATGTTTTTGTTCCGTTTAATAGAAAGTCCGAAGAAGTTGTTTGAGGGAAGCCTTTTTATGACTTTTTCCCATGATTCATGTGGACATGTAAGCATTTTAAGTTTATCATTTGTACATCAATAACTTATCGTACTACAGGTACTTGAATAATACCTCAAAGCCGGTTATCTTAATGTTGTTTTAATTTGGCTATAGGAGTATATACATGTACATACAATGTATACAATTAATCGATTTCTTAATTTTTCGTTAATCAAATGTTTCGTGACCATAAGAATATCCCGCTAAACCGCAAATATATCCGGTTGTACGGTATCCCTTATATACTACATAAAGTTCAGTATTGGTCTCTAGTTCGAATTTAATTTGACTGAAATAACATTTTGATAAAATATTTTAAGTCATTTAAAGCATCAAAGAATAAATGTCGAAAGGATCCTTGAAAAGCCCAATCCCATCTTTTTACGTGGCAATATACACCGTATGAATATTTTCATGTAACAGAATATGCTTTTATTCTCATGGGCAATCATTAGTAATTTTCATTTCATTCCAGGTTGAAAGGCAATTGCAACAATTCACAAGTTTATCTTTGCCCATAAACGTAATGGAGGGAGTGAATGATGAAGACGGATATGTAGAAATAGCACCTGAGCAAGAAGCACATGAAGAAAGTGAAATATGTAAAAGCGATCAGAAAATGAATAACGCCAATGCAACTGAACTGACGTTAAGTACGGAACAGGCGACGAAAGCTACGGGAACCAATGTTGATAACAACGAACGAAATATAGACGAAAAACCTGAAAGTGAATTAGAGACAAAAGTGCCATATGCAGAAAAATTGCAGATAGAAGAAAATGGAAGTGAGGTAAACACTAACAAACATTTAGGAAACGAAGGCAATGAAACTGAAAAAGAGACAAATGGTCAAGGAAGAAAGGATAAAAAAGAAAGAAAAAATGAGGAAGGGGGGCAATGCAAAAAGGATATAACTATAGATGAAGCAGAAAAGGGCAACCGCGCAGAAAACATCACAAATGCAACTGAGGAAGAGACACAGGGACAGGTAAATAGGAAGCTAAACATTACTGAAGTAGTGACAGACGAGAATGGAGAAAAGGGTACGGATAACTGCGAAGTAGAGACAAGCGAAGATGCGGAAAAGGGTACGGATAAATTTAAAGTAGAGACAAACGAGCAAGGAGAGAAGGGTATGGATATCTGCGAAGTAGAGACAAGCGAAGATGCAGAAAAGAGTACGGATAAATTTGAAGTAGAGACAAACGAGCAAGGAGAGAAGGGTATGGATATCTGCGAAGTAGAGACAAGCGAAGATGCAGAAAAGAGTACGGATAAATTTGAAGTAGTGACAAACGAGCAAGGAGAGAAGGGTATGGATATCTGCGAAGTAGAGACAAGCGAAGATGCAGAAAAGAGTACGGATAAATTTGTAGTAGAGACAAACGAGCAAGGAAAGAAGGGTATGGATATCTGCGAAGTAGAGACAAGCGAAGATGCAGAAAAGAGTACGGATAAATTTGAAGTAGAGACAAACGAGCAAGGAGAGAAGGATATGGATATCTGCGAAGTAGAGACAAGCGAAGATGGAGAAAAGAGTACGGATAAACTTGAAGTAGAGACAAACGAGCAAGGAGAGAAGGGTATGGATATCTACGAAGTAGAGACAAGCGAAGATGCAGAAAAGAGTACGGATAAAATTTGTAGTAGAGACAAACGAACAAGGAAAGAAGGGTATGGATATCTGCGAAGTAGAGACAATCGAAGATGCAGAAAAGAGTACGGATAAATTTGAAGTAGAGACAAACGAGCAAGGAGAGAAGGGTATGGATATCTGCGAAGTAGAGACAAGCGAAGATGGAGAAAAGACTAAGAATAAATGTGAATTAGAGACAAACGAGCATGGAGAAAAGGATATGGATGAATGTGAAGTAGAGATAAGTGAGCATGGAGAAAAGGTTATGGATAAATGTGAAGTAGAGAGAAGCGAAGATGCAGAAAAGGATATGGATATCTGTGATGAAGCAGAAAAAGGCAACCGAGCAGAAAGCAATGCAAATGCAACTGAAGAAGAGACACCGGGACAGGTAAATAAGAAGCTAAACATTACTGAATTAGTGACAGGCGAGAATGGAGAAAAGGGTACGGATAACTGCGAAGTAGAGACAAGCGAAGGTGCAGAAAAGGGTATGGATAAATGTGAAGTTAGAGACAAACGAGCAAGGAGAAAAGGGTATGGATATATGTGAATTAGAGACAAACGAACATGGAGATACATTTGACGTAGAGACAATTAAGTATGAAGAAAAGGGTATGGATACATGTGAAGTAGAGACAAACGAGCATGGTGAAATGGGTACGAGTAAATGTGAAGTAGAGATAAGCAAAGAAAGACATGATATGCACATAAGCGAAGAGACACAGGAACGAAGAAGAAAGGACGAAATTGTATGTAGGGATGAAATAGAAATAAGCCAGCAAGGAAGAAAGGCAACTAATGATCGCTCAGAGAAACGTGCTCAAAGAGACTTGGAGAACGTGACGGAATCAGAAATAGCAAGAGCATCAACAAAAAATAAAGAGCGGAACCAAACAATAACGGTGTTACAGGCTAACGAACAGACAGAGGAAAAGAATCAACAATTTCAGAATACGTTTCGTAGATTATTAACAAAACCAATAGGAAAAAGAAGCCCAACAAGTGAAGCTTGTATTGAGAATAGTCTCGCAAGGTTCATTGATAATGAATCGCACGAAGAAGGAATGCTCCCTTGTAGGATGTGTGAACATGTCAGATTGAACAGTAAGTTATAATTATTTGCATTTTTTATTACCAATTAGGGCTCTATAAATTAATAGTATAATAATTTATGAAAATAAACATGATTTTAAACGTTTTATTCCCCCAGACATGTAAACATTGGAGGTCTGCCAAGGTTTTGGTCTTTGGGTCAGCCCTCAATATAAATCCTGTCCCCACAGGCGGGGGGGGGGGGGCGGGGGGGGGGCTTACTCACCGCGCTTTTCAAACTGTAAACATGAATTAAACATATGTAAGGATTGCACACAAACCAGCGCGTCGTCGAAAGATTTTAAAAATATTTTATTTTTATTTTTACAATGGTCACACACACTGGTTAAGTATTTATTACAAAGTCGCAAAGCAAACTCTCGCAAAAGTGAACTTTTGAAGTATATTGACATTTGCACCAGATTATAAGCGCTATATCAATACTGCAATATACAAAAATGTACCTATTTGACTGATTTCTTGGTTTGACTATAGGAGATATGGAAATATTTAACCACTTTTATGGAAAATGTTTGTATGTAATGTGCCTGAGAAGTGTATTTTGAGTTTTTACCAGTGCGTATTCTGATTTTTACATTCCAGCCATTGATCCATCTATGTGTACGAAGCGGATCCTGGTCGCTGACCCTCCTCCGATACTAGCATTGCAGCTGAACAGAGTTAGGCAGGTGAGCAATATTTAGATTATATTGATTTGGTTTGTTTATAAGATATCTTTTTTTCAATTTCAATTTGAGTTTTATGCATTTCTATGAGAATAACTTTGATTAGACGTTTGCTTTTCCCAACGTGCACAAGATTGCTTGGTACCGTATTTCACTCAACAGATGTGTACTGATGTTTTTTGACCAGGTCAATAGAAACGGGGTTATGAAGCTAGAGAAAATAACTGACCAGATCACTTATCCTGAGTACCTAGATATACATCCATTTTCCTCCAGTTTTTGCAGGGTAAGTTACAAATATTAAAGAAACACAATTCTACTATTTATCAAGATATCAACTACATTGAAAGCAATTTCGCAACCAAGAAATAAAAAATATATCTTGTTAGATACAGGTTAATGCTGTAGATAGGAAGGGGAAAAGAGTTTGCGTAAACCTTCGCTCTGATGCCAGGGATTGCGCCCAATACGAGAAATAGAAATATTTTTTTCAAATCGCTACTTATCATTAAGTTATGTATGGTTTGTCACCAAATTTACCCAAAAAGTTTAAGCCTGACTGGATAAACATTGGGGCAACCAGAATGCTTTTTTAATCATAGACTTGATTATTTTTAATCTATTCGCTGTCGGAGAACATTGGATCTGGATATATAGGCATCTACTTACGTCCAGTATTTTATTCATTTGTTATTTATTATTTATTTATTTGATAAAATATCCTAAAGAGAAGAGGGTACAATTTGGTTGTTGGTAGAGTTGATATTTATCCTACATTGTGTGCCTAGAAAGTTAAAAACAACATATTGAAAATAAACGCTTGCATTAATGGAAATTTTTCTTGTGATGCGCTACGATCTAACGCTGGAATATTTCAAATGATTTTGCGTATTGAATGTTACAGGGAACACTACCGAACTGTTATCAGTTGTATTCTGTGATAGTACACATTGGTAATTTAGGAAAGGGTCATTACGAATCATACATCAATGTTCCTGACAACCTTAGTCCACCACCACATTCATGTATGGAAACCACTCAAAGACCGGGTGTAGAGAAAGTCTTAAACGAGTACGAAAACGACCCTATCCTGTTAGAAAATTATATAGACAAATATAGTGATGTGTCGTTTCCTCCTCCAAGAAAACCAGTTTCATCCTCAACGGCATCTAAGTGGTTTAAATTCAACGACAGAAAGGTGACTCAGTGCAAACATCCACCTCATGGAGATAAATCTTTAAGCGACGCATATATGTTGTTTTATCATGAAATACTCAACGAGCATACATCCTCGTAAAGACAATACACATACACAAGTCCAAAGTACCACATTTATTTCCATTAGCTGTAACATGGCATATATACAATATGTATACAACACTAAATACAAGCGCTGAAAAAACTAGTATTTAAATATCACAACCACACCATCACCACCACCACTACTTCTACAGTACTACTATTACTACTTCTTCAACTGCTGTTGCTGCTGCCAACGCCACCATTGCCAGTACTGTACTAAACTACTACTATCACTATGACTACTACATCACCACCACCACTTGTACTATTTCTTATACAGTGGACCTGCGATAAACCGGACGCCGAGAGTCCGGAAAACTCACAATCCGGACAGAAATGTCAGGGAACAGATTTCCGTAACGTTATTAAATTTTATACTCACTAGTCCGGAAATTCGGAATCATAATCCGGAACTTCATTTTGGGAACGGAATGTGATTTTCAATAATAAATTCCCGCAATAATCCGGACAATTTTCAGTCGCCACGTGTCGAGAAAATCCAAGGCCAGCTACAGTCATGTGTAAAATACGAACTACCAGTTGACACTGGGCCTTTTAGGTTGGGAGCGAAGGTGTCCGGATTATCGAGGGTTCATTGTACAGTACTACCACTACTACTACAACTACATGTACTACTACCACCACCACCACCACCACTGTCACACTGTACTATATTATACTACTATTACTACTACTATAGCTATCACGGCTGCTACCTAACTAGTGCTTCTACTACCATCACCACCACCACCACCACCACCACACAACCACAATCACCACCACCACCACCACACACACATACCACCATCACCACCACCACCACCACCACCAACACACATACCACCATCACCACACTGTACTATATTTAATACGGCTACTATACTAGTGCTTCTACCACCACCACCACCGCCACCACCACCACTAATACCAGGACCATTTATCTAATGATACTACTTCTCCTACTAATATCACTTTTATTAGTAAAATAATTCTTGTGTGTTCAATCTTTAGTTCACTTTATGATTAATATAGCATTCATTCAACATAATACTGATGCATTTTAAATATTTAACAAGTTCACAAAGTCATGTATATTTTCTTCACTCCATATTATAAAACATTGTCATAGTTTTACAAAACTTTATAATGGAGACCATTATACTTTGATTCATTCTATTTACAATATATTTGTAATACTTTATATAATTGTCCAACATACTAGTTTTTTCCATTGGGTTTTATATACATGGTTATGACAACAGTGTCATACAAACGATTTACTTGCAACCTTTACAATGTAAACAGCTGATATAGCAGTTGGTTTTAAACATTTATATACAAGATGTTATAGACGTTACAGTGTAATAGAGATGCGTCATTGGCAGTTCACCGTGGATGACGAAAGAAAATGATGTTGATAAGAGTTCGGCATTTGTATTTTTATAATAAAAGTAAAGTGATTTACCAATAAAACATTAAAATGAAATATAGAATCTATTTTTCTTTTTATAATATTTCGAACACACCGGTGCAGTATTTCTTGAAAACCCCCCAGATATATTCATGTGATATAGACTAATTTTGTATTAAAACATTGGTACATTAGAACACAATACAACAAATGATAATATTTCTTTGTAATTCGAGTATATGTTTCGACTTAACGCCTAAAGAATACTGTCAAGCAACTGATTTTCGTGTGCTATTTTATTCCGCGTTTTTTCAGTCGATCAGACACAGCGAAAACCAATGGTCGCAAAAATGCTCTGATAATTGTTACAGTAAACCGATATGACTATAAATAGTAAAAACATAATTAGAGAAAGTTGTCAGGCGAAATCACGTCGCTGCAAAAATATTTTTTGTTTACAGTGACAAGAATATCAGATATAAATTACTACATAGTAATCAGATAATAAATTAGGTCATTCTGATCTATCGGAGTTATTTCCCCTGCTTCACTCGTCAGTACCGACAGGTTAAAACGAAGGTAATTAACTTTGATAGTTCAGAATGCGTTATATAAATTGTGTTTTAGTTTTACGATAATAAATGTTATGCGTATCATACATTTTTTTTTATTTCTACAAAATAAAGCCAAGGATATAAGTTTTTCACTTCATTTCCACCCCTTTTTAAAAACAGAATTAGATTCAGTAGAAATATTGTTATGAAACACGTCTTTATAACATCAACATGGACACCTAACTTTGGATTATAATTCATAGACTGTTATCTACCTTTATGAACTCATTCCCGTTTTACTCTTTGGTATCGTATGTGGCAAATTAAATGGTTCACAAAAGAAAATATGAATTGACATATTCCAAATCCATTTGGATATCTAGTGCTAATGTTTAACCGTTTAGATTTTAAACCAGTCACGTACAGGCACGTCGTCGGTTAGTTTCTCCGCCGCCCAATGAAGTGCATGAATATGATTCTGAATCGTGTGTCACATAGACAGAAGATGAGGAGAGTAACGGGAGGAAGAATGGACATAAAGAAGGTGTCGGCCATGTTAATGTAGCTGATGATTGCATTGATTTCGTCAAACGACCATCCTAAATCCACCTGGGCATATACAAGTAGGGAGAAGAGGAGTGCGATGAGGCCAGGAAGTGATAACACACAGTAGCCAAACATACATACAGATATGGCTCGGATGACCTCTTTGTGCTGGTAGGTTTCCACGGTGTCCGATTGACTTACTCGCTTCATGAAATACAGCCTGATAGACAGAATAATGCCGACTGTCAACATAGTTAACAACGGAAATGCATGAGTCGTCATGAAGAGCCCCAGGTAAACGTCTCGTTGATAATACTCGGTGTTTATTACCACGTCTGATGGAAATGGTATGCAGCACTCCCGCTCAACGTTTTCGTCTAGTTTAGATACCCAATCGATAGCGATGAAATTGAACAACTGCATAGATGGTATGTATAAACAAACACCAGCTACACAGGTCAACAGACAGAACCAGACGGTCTTACGGGACGTCATAAGAGTTTTCTCCTTTTTCGGGAGGAACATCATTATCAGTCCCTGCACAGCTAAGCCAACTTTCAACAAACCAATTATAATATTCATGGCCGCTGGGGTATCAACATTTACACGTGCAAATATTTCACACCACTTGTACTCCAAATAATCAGTATACAGCGCATCGTCTCCAAGAAACTTAATGCCCAAAGGGATGCGAACAGCAAGACAAAGCGTTGTAATGACCATGATGCACGACACAAGTTTTTGCACGCCGATATAATCTTTCTGGCGCTTGAATAGAATAGTCAAAATAATAGTGGAGATCAAACATAAAACTGTAATCACAGGAAGTACATAAACATTCCATTTTGCTGCTACGAGTGGCAAACTCTTATCCAGGCGCATTAAGAAAAAGTCAATGTCCATCGTTTGACCAGCCATATTTGATTGAATATAGTATCTTGCTATCGAAATGCGACGCGGCAGATGTTCGTGGAGTATTTATATGCCTGCTCATATATCAGATTTAGCTGATGTAATTCCTGAGCATGGAAATGATTGGTTGCAATCATGACCAGATAATTCATATAATAATTCTTCACACATTTCCCTCAATTCTTCAATAGAACTGACACCCTCTCATCGATTTGATCCATTCATTAGACGTTTGATTTGTTCTCTAACATATTTAGCATTTGTATTGGATTAACTTGTTGTTTAATCGTATAAGCTGATAGTAACAAATACTCTTTCTCTTTTAAACCCTTTCCGATATCCAATATCATGTCCTTGCTTTGCCATCAGTGGAGTTTTCAGTTGATATATTGCGGTCGCCTTTTTCGTGCGTCGTTCGTCGTAAATAATTAACATTACCAACGTCTTCTCAATAACGATGAGGTTCAGAGACTTCGTCATGGTTTTGTACCCAGTAAAAATAAAAATTAAATATATTGTCCAAGTGATTTATGCTTTTACGTTTTTAGATTTTAAGATTACGTTGGTCAAACAGTCTACTGCACACTGGGATAAATGTGTCTCAAGTCTCCAGACCTCATGTTGTTTCAAGCAGCATGTTTTGACAAGGAACTACTATGTATATAAATATGCAGCATGCTAAAATGTACACAGAGTCTATTGCATGCACATTTCAACAAAAAGCAAATTTAAAAGATGCTCCACCGCTGACGAATATTTTTTTCTATATCAAAAACAGGAACAGACGAATTAGTTTTTTCTTCAGTTACAAAAGTAACCTACTTTAGACCATTACCACAATTAAAAAGCTTGTGCTTCTCATTTTACTTCAAGATTATTAGATATATAATCAGTTACTGACCCCCTATAAAGGCATAGATGGCGCAGGCGTAGCCCGAGCCTTCTTTACTTCTTATCGACCCTCTATGCCTTTATAGGGAGTCAGTTACTGACTATATAACAAAATTATCGCACTAAGGACCATTGATTTGTTTCATTGGATCTTTATTCCCTATTTGTTTTATCAAGAATCTGAAATCAAGCTTGAACTATGCTGGTCAAGGATACAAACAAATGTCGCTTTTAAGATAATTGGCCTATGCCTACATATTTATTTATGTATTTCCTTCCGGAATCTGCAATATATACCGTACAAGGAACCTGCAGAATGATACTGAGTAATTTATTAATTTACAATATTTTCTACATTCCTAGTGCACCGCACAGGAAGGCTGCCTACCTCAATACCACACCAGAGCGGCTGTATATTGAAAGCGCGATCTCCTTGATCATCTCTGCAGTCTCATTGAGATAATCACTTATAAGTTGTGCCGATAAATTGATTGAAGAGTGGGAGTTGACCTATAGGTACGAACTCCTCCATTTGTTTATAAACACCGTTAGGAGAACGCTTGAATTGTTACGTTTGACTTTCACCGCGTCGTCAACTTTCAAACTGGCGTAGGGAAGCAACTAGTGCATTTCATTTAGTTTAAAGTATCAAAACGATTTAAATTAAATTTGCACAGACAAAATTTCTGATCCCCTGTGAAGTGTTAGGGGGTCACCACGTGATGGCTCTCCTCTAAACATTTTGGGACATTTCTGTCCGAGGTGCGATAAAAAAAATATTAAAAATAATTGATTGCGTTCCGATAAACTTACACGGAACTATGTCCTATATAGAATGAAGTACTGATGGTGAATGCACCAAAAGCAAAATAAATTATCTTGTATTTTTTGTGTCTTTACTTTGGTTGTTAGGCGCTGGCGTACCACAATCATAGTTCAAAAGGTCAAGAAATGACTGGGCTTTATGTCAGTATGATGATTCACTGAAGAATATAACATATTTTGAAAATTGGTAAATATGGAAATATGTTCTTATGAAAATATTTGAAATGGTTTGAAATGTTTTACTTATCGTTGTATATCCCGTTTTATCGATTGGACTATTTCATTTTCTGCAATTGTTTAGTCGGTTATCCCTGGCAACACACCGGAAGAACATATGTCTTTCCGCCAAATCATTGGCTGTTCTATCAAATGATATATTTCACTATACAAACGTATAACGTTTATTTTCATACTTTATTATTCACTTTTTTAATGGGAATGACGATATAAATGTAAACATAAGCTTTGGATGTCATAATTTTGATATGCATCGGTGTGTAACACACATTGGGTGTTCTCGCATATCTATCATTGTGCGCTAACACGCAGTATTGGCTTAGTAAGAACACCCAATGTATGTTACACACCATTGCAAGTCAATTTGACAACCAATGTTCAATTGTTCCAAAAGAAATACAGGAACATTACTGTTGAACATTTTTGTATCACAACCATATTAACAAAGCTAAAGACAGATAGTATTTACGTAGTATTTACCATGCATGCGCACGTTTGAGTACAACCTAAAATATATGAAATGGGTTGTGTTTGCTCTTGCTTTGGAAAAAATGTACATTTGTCGGCGTTGCACTTTTAAAATTCCAGTCCATTTCTGATTCAGGTAAAAAATTAAGTCAGTAGATCCGCATAAACTTTAATTATGTTCGCCACACAACAAATTTAGTCATCAAAAAGAATGTCTTTTAATCTTTTATTTTATCTTGTTATTCCTACGAATAATTAATAAACAAAGTTTACACGAATTTAAACCAAACTATCAATTTAATGTATACAAATTAATTAGAAATTGGTAACTAGAGCTGAGATTTATGTTTATTGTGGATAATGATCTATCCTCCGTATCACTGACAAAACGATCAAATCATCTTAAACACATTTTATGTATTTCATAAAATACATTATTACCAATTATTTTTTTTTATAAAAAAGAACCTAGCGATACGACAAACTTTAATATACATAGTATTTACATGTGAATAATATAGCGAAATATCGCTTTAAATTCTGAACCAAAATAACAGCGTTCAGGATACAGGGCTTCAGGAATATAGAAAATGTACACTAGTTCAACTAGGATTGTGTCCTCATATCTGAACATTAATTAATTAATTCTTTTTTAGATTCCTGAAATTCATTTAATTACATAACATTACTTGCCTTATTTCTATCCCGTCTTTATCAATCCCTTAGTTTCAACATTTAATTCAGTATAAACTCTTTTTCTACAAACAAGTTTCAATTGCAGTAGGTCTACACATACATTGTCGCCAATATCAGCATCACGTCCTGTTATCACCTGCCAAACTGATTGATCGATCTAAACAAATTTCTCAAGGCACTATAATATCAATGAAAGGGTAAAGATATCTCTAACAAAAAATAAGGTTATTGGGATAATGTTATTGTAAACTGAAATTACATACAAATAAACTGCTCTTTTTATTATTTAAGTTACATAACTCGGTCACCGATGTGGCATTTGATTTAAATGTCGTCAATAAACCAAAACAATTAAACGGATTGTAATGATAGAACAAGTATCCACTTCGGATTCTTAAATATATATACTAAATAAACCAAAATATAATAAGTCACAACTACATTCACATAACACAATCCAAAATACACTCTTGTTCCTGTAGGCTGGATGTCGTAAACCTATTTTGAAGAGAGGTTTGAAATATAATAAACTGTTTTACTTGAGAGTACATGATGGATTGGTTAATCATTTCGTCGATTGATGAGCTGCATGAAGGTCGACCTAAATCGGGTGTCACAGCAACAGAAGATGAGGAGTGTTACCACGGATACAAAGCCGCTGCACACATTTTCTGCACAACTGAAGTAGGTCAGAATTAGTTGGAGGGTGCTTATATCCATGCCTAAATCCACCTTACCATATGTAAGCATGACGAGAAGGGTGTGGGTGGCCATCACCAACTCAAGACCAGCATAAGTAAACATACAGACCGATATGGCACGTATCACTTCCTTTTGCTGATAATTCTCCACTACATCATCTGACTGACTGATTCGCTTCAATGTGTACAGACGCACACTAAGAATGATCCCGATCACCACCATAAATGCGATCGGAAATGCATGTGCAACAGAGAGGATGCCCAAGTACACATCTCTTTGGTAGAATTCTATGTTGATAACATTGTCTCCCGGGTAAGGCACACAGCATTCACGTTCCTCACTAGGGTCATGTTTGGAAATCCAAGGGACGGCTAAAAAAGTAGTCAGATACATGGCCGGTATATAGGTGCAGGCACCCAGGGCGCAGGCTAGAAAGCAAAACGCTACTGTTTTCTTGGTGGTCATCCAAACTTTGACTTTCTTGGGAGCAAATGTCATAATGAGGCCCTGAATAGCTAGGCCAGCCTTCATCAAGTTGATTGCAATGTTCATCGTCGCTGGTGTATCAACATTTACCCGTATGAAGACTTCGCACCACTTAAACTCCATGTAATCGCTGAATGTGTCATAGTAACCGAAAAACTTAATGCTCAGAGGAACACGAACTAAAAGAGAAAGCGTTGTCATGACCATGATGGCCGCAACAAGTTTCTGTGCACCAGTGTAATCTTTCTGGCGTCGAAAAAGGATGATAACAACGACGGTGAAAGCCAAAGAAATCACGGAAAGTGTTGGAAGCACAAAAGCCGCCCATTTTCCCGCTATGTCAGGAATACTTTTATTTAAACGCATCAAGAACATGTCAATATCCATATTTCCATTCTGGCTGGTCATTTTGTTGGAGTTGAAATTTGCCTTAGTCGTTTCAAACTCAAGACATTCATTAAAAATACACAGAAGCCTTACGTCTGTTTTACATATATAACAGGTAATTATATCACGTGATGTATATTCAAAATCGTAAACGCTGATTGGCTGCTAACACATATTTCATATCAAGGAAGGGTCGAAATGGTCGTGACTTATATGAGGCCCCTGCAGAGAATTGTATTTGTTATCAAATTGCATTGAAGGCATCTGCATCATCTGACCTTGTGGTGACCATCCGACTGTTTCATCTGTTAATATTAGGGAAGCTTAACTTAATCCAGGAAAATGATATCATGTTTATTTATCAAACAGTTTTGTCTGTGAAATCAGCGCTCCGCATTAGCACCGGCTCCGTTTAGTGGTCGCGGCTCCGTCCTCTGCACTTCAGGGGTGCTGTTTATCGTAAACAAATGTTGTGGCTGCAATGATCGGCAATTATCAGGTTAAACAAAAGTACTAATAATATATCATAGCCGTAGCCAGGATATAATTGATCGATTCGAAACAATTGGCATGTTTGGATTTTTGGCATATAATTAACAACAATGAAAGGTCAACAGCAATATGCATATTTCAGTGATAGGGGTATTCTACTGTGGAATGGGGCATAGGACGTAGTAAAAAAGAAAAGGTTTAACATAATTCATATCTAT
Organism: Argopecten irradians; assembly: GCF_041381155.1. Classification (NCBI taxonomy): domain Eukaryota; kingdom Metazoa; phylum Mollusca; class Bivalvia; order Pectinida; family Pectinidae; genus Argopecten; species Argopecten irradians. The sequence continues at coordinate 45,302,138 of NC_091134.1, read as the reverse complement.
ACCCATTTGGTGCATTCAATGGGTCTAGTCCTCTCTTTCGCCCACTAGGTTAAAAAATGATTGTGATACAGGGTCCAGCCTGTGATTTCTAATCCACCGAACAAATATATTTGTACTTTTGGCGAGGGTTAAGATTGCTCTGTCTTAACCAGGGCAAGACAGTCTGCATGCGTAAAACACATTCGCGTGATAAACAGGAAGTTGTAAAACATCATATGAAAATAAACAATAATCTGTGCTGTCCTATTGGACAATCGGTATCACGTTTGACCTCGAGCCCGTGCTTCACGTGCTGAACTTTAACCTCATGATCATCGCAATAGGAAGTCCACATGCCTTCACATATTTTGTTGATGTTTACTCGGAAAAAGACTATATTTAAATGGTTTTGATGCAATATATGTTACTATTTCTTTATTTTTGAATATTTCAAAATAATTTATATTCTTATTCGTCACAGTGCAACGAGTTTAACAAAGTTAGTGACAAAGTAAAATAAAAATTCTCCAATTTGATAGAGTAAGTAAATAAATATTTGTCTTCGGGTTTTTTTCAAATCGTGTAGACTATTTGTAGTTTGAAACTTTTTGTTTTCGAAAATTGCAGAGGCAGAAAAAAAGAGTAGGACAGAGAAATTTCATAGGAGATTCACGACAGTATACCCCCTCAAGCTCGGGTTAGACTGTCGTGAATCTCTTATATAAAGATACAATTTATCCTTCCCTACCGATCCTTGCTTAGTTTTAGATATAAGCAGTATTTCCCATTCACTTAGAATTATTTATCATGTATTGAGGCTCTAATGGCGCTAAAACCTTCCGTCCTTTTCCTGACAAATCTTATCTGTTATATTATTTTCCGTCTTCCTCATTATCGGTATTAGTTTCACCTGTGAATCTATGAAGGAACAAACAAATTATTTTATACAATGTATATACATTCAAATGGGTTTTTTTAATGTCTGTGTCTGATGTCTCTTTTGTTTTTCCTTAATGTATGTTTGTATTGTTATTGTTTCACTTTGTGTTCACTCGACAAAAGGTAATTTGTATACATGTAGTTGTTGTTCTGCAGAAGGTAAGTATTTCGCTTGCATACGTAATACACGACACATAGCCTACCCTGTAAGTGATATACCACTACAGTGGTAAATGTTTATATATTTTTGTCCTAAATGAACTATAAAGAGTCATTTACCGTCGGATAACTACATTAAGACTGGTTTGTGAGCTATTTATAGAGCATGGATCACCACCCTTCTCGACTCGACAGAAGTCAACGAGACATGGCGTTGCATCCTCATCTTCTTGTTATGGCATTAGTGTTTACTCAAGGTAAGTTCTGCAAAGACGTAACCTTCAGAATATCTGTCATGTTTGTAACTGCTTAAAGTTTTTTTCTCAGATAAAACCACCCCGTACCCCTGTTTTGTGTAATGTTTCGCACGTTGATTTGATGATATATATACATTTTGAACTAAATGGTGTTTTTTTTACAAATATATTTTGACTTTATTCATGCAATGGTTCTTCTAAAACAAACCAAACATGTTCAAAACAGATTCAGAGTTCCAAATGCAAATTAACTTACAACTGAATATTTGTGTAGTTTCGCATTGATGTAATAGGAAATTAAGTATCTTCATACACAAGTTATATACAATATTGTGTAAAGTATTTCCAAACCTCGAACCTTCAGTGAAGCATTCAGTGTGGTTGGCTATATAAGAGTAGTCTTTGATGACAAGCCATAATCTGTTGATACAAAGATGTGTTACATCATGCTCAACTTCTATTTAAACAATTTTGACTGTCGTCAGCATACCTCAGTGACAAGTTCTACGAGACTTCATTTATTTTCTTTTTTGTTTTTTACTTGTAAGAAGTAATTATTTCTAACAAATGACTTAAATCGTTTACCTTTAATTCAAACTCTATCCCTTTTCACGCCTATCTCAACCATTGACACACCTTGTGAATACATCACGCTGAATGTTCATGCTAAGTACCCGTCATCGCTCTATTACATTTGTCTTGCCTTACTCCTAAACTTGTTTTCGTCATGATGACTTATCCTATTAACTCGGCAATTTTATTAAAATTTTTCTTACCCGTGACCGTCACGCTTTGATAAGCACTGTTAAATTATACACTCACAAACCGAAACCAGTTTGTTCATTAGCTGAAGGTCGGTTATCAGATGTTCCGGTATACAAACCGGCATATCTATACAATGTTGATGACTAAATACTTTTCAAATGCATATCACTTGTTGTGCAGGTTCAACAAAACCACACATATTATTATCTAATTTCAGATGTTAAACATCTTAACACTGCTGATTAATTACAGTTTACTGTGACCTGGTGGTGACGCATCAGTTCACACAATTCTGATAGAATCTTTAACTAATATTAAATATGTGTTCCTTCAAACGACAACATGGTATATTTCATATAAAAAAGTCTTCAAGGTGTTCTTTTGTTCTTCATACTTTTTTATTGTTGTTGGATTTATTTAAGTTTCCATTTCGATTACATCTCATTATCCGTTAATGCTAAGCAAAACAATGTCTGATGTCATGTTCATTCTAACAATGTTTCATATCATACCTTGAATACCTAAGTTTTAAACCTATAAATCATGAAATAGATGAAACTGCATGGCATGGGTCATTTACAGATATCATTACACTCTACCATGTACTGTAGACTCCTCCATTCAGAACTAAACTTGCCTTACAGCAAGTTGTTTTTATCTCGTATCTATAACATCCATATCAGAGGTGACAGGTAACCGAGATCCCAACTAAACACCTTAATATCAAGCCATGCTCAGTTAAGTTTCACGTTTGGATACCTCAATAATTCCATTAAGTCATGGCGAAATGACGACTAAGATAGTTGTAGTGTTACTAGAGAACTAGGTTAATTGCGTGAGAACCCATTCGAAGAAATATCACGAGTAATACTTGTCAATGGACGATTTATGCCTAGACCAGTCGATATTATATCCGATATATGCAGTAGCTTACGTGCATAATTTATTGTCAAGGTGTTTAAAGTTTAAATCAGCGTGAAGAAGACTTTGCGATTTCGTATTTGATACGTATTCGCTGTGACAAATGTTTGGACATGTCCACCAGTCAACAGCTGTACATATATCTTACTAGTAATTCTTACTATTTCATTGTTTGATATCTAGTGTGTACAGTGCCAACTTTCGTCTTAAAACATAATTATACAGCTTAATGTGCTTATGTAATTACATGTTCATTAAATGCTAAAGCTCCCTCTGACCTAGTCATTTTTAATACATGAAAAGTTTATGGTTCCTTGATTTTCTTTAGCGTTTTTATGTGAAGGACAAAATCAATTTCAAATGTTTACCGGTGGTTCATTTTCATTTCAGTAAATGCTCAGAACGATTGCCAACTTCTTGGAAATGTTGTACTTGGATACCCAAGTAAGTCCTAGTTTATAATCTCCAAATTTCATATCATGATTAAAAGAGCAATGAAATAGAAAAACTTCCTAAGAAATCGTAACGATTGAAACAGACGACAGTATAGTCGAATCTGAAGACACGAACAATATAGCAAGTATATAGGTGTCTTACCCCAACAATCTTAAGTATTGAAATCAATATTTTTTATGATTTTTTTCGGTTACAAAAACAATTATTCGTCAATATAGTGTAAATAAAATATTTCATTATGATATCAAGGCGTACTATTTTGTTGTATATGAATATATGAATATGAATATATTTTATTATGATACAAAGACGTACTATTTTGTTGTACATGAATATATTTTATTATGATACAAAGACGTACTATTTTGTTGTATATGAATATATTTTATTATGATACAAAGACATATTTTTTTGTTGTATATGAATATATTTTATTATGATACAAAGACGTACTATTTTGTTGTATATGAATATATTTTATAATGATACAAAGACATATTTTTTTGTTGTATATGAATATATTTTATTATGATACAAAGACGTACTATTTTGTTGTATATGAATATATTTTATTATGATACAAAGACATATTTTTTGTTGTATATGAATATATTTTATAACGATACAAATACGTACTATTTTGTTGTATATGAATATATTTTATCATGATACAAAGACGTACTATTTTGTTGTATATGAATATATTTTATCATGATACAAAGACGTACTATTTTGTTGTATATGAATATATTTTATCATGATACAAAAACGTACTATTTTGTTGTATATGAATATATTTTATAACAATACAAAGACATACTATTTTGTTTTATATGAATATATTTTATCATGATACAAAGACGTACTATTTTGTTGTTATCCTACAGTAAGCTCAGTATGTTCCGGACAGACTGCATCGGGCAGAAGCGTTCTGGTAGACTTGTATGACTCCAGTGACACCAACACGTGTGCATGCACGGCTGTGGTGAGCTCTCCAGTAGGGACAGTATCTATGACTGTGGGAAACTTCCAGAACCTTGCACCACCCGCATTTTGCGGATCTTCAGTTTCCATCGACGTCACATCCGGCGGAAGTATATCAGGCCAGTGTAATGCGATAGGAGGAGATCCCCTATCAGTTTCAGACAGTGACGTCATCTCAATTACTCTCACCAGAACGCCACAGAGTGATTCCAGATATTGTTTGATATTGACATTAGGTGTGTGTTTTATTGAATCCTAATATATAATGTTAATGGCCCTATAACTTTTGCTTTAAAGTTTGGGGTAACAGTGAGAAGTATTGATATCAGGTTGATCATATCTTATCGTTTAACATCGTCTTTCCCACCATTTAATTCTCTAGTGGGTTCTTAGATCTATCAACTCATATATAATATCATTAAGCAAAAAAGGGAAAAGTATCATTGATTTTTATTTAGCTTTTTGCGAACGCTGACAAACATTTTCTATTGTAACGATTTATGATACAAAAGGGAACCATGAGTAGGTATTTACGTATGAATAATGATTTCGCTCAAGGGTTTCTTTCAACAGGGAAATAAATGTGTCGATGGTATTTGCTGATTCATTTATGCAATTTGATGTTTTATTTTAACTATAGTAACCATTTTATACTCCTCTATGCATTATATAGATTTATATTCATGACCATTATTCGTTTATTTTCAGATAATCAGTTGTCAACACTTTCTGTTACTTGTCCAAGTACCACAACAGTAACATCTACAACACCGAATCCTACAACTACTCCAAACCCCACAACTTCACAACCAACGACAACTCTAAAACCAACCACAACTCCACAACCAACGACAACTACTCCAAAACCAACCACAACTCCACAACCAACCACAACTCCACAACCAACCACAACTACTCCTAAACCTACCACAACTCCACAACCAACCACAACCACTCTAAAACTAACCACAACTCCACAACCAACCACAACCACTCCTAAACCAACCACAACCCCACAACCAACCACAACCACTCCAAAACCAATGACAACCACTCCAAAACCAACCACAACTACTCTTAAACCAAACACAACTCCAAACCCAACAACAACAACCACCCCGAAACCAACTACAACAACCTCGAAACCAACTACAACAACTCCACAACCAACCACAACAACTCCAAAACCAACAACAACCACTCAGAAACCTAGTACTACTCCGATACCAACCACTCCGAAACCAACCACGACCCCGAAACCGACCACAACACCAAAACTAATCACGACCACTCCAAACCCAACCACAACTCGTAAGCCAACAAGCACAACTATGAAAGTTTCTACAACTCCGAGGGTTACATTTAAGCCCTTTCACACCACTACCGTTACCACCACTACTACACCCACGACCACGACCATTCGTACTACCACGAGACTACCACCAACAACTACAACCCTGTCATCGTCTTCGTCAGCTAGCACATCTGGTTCAGCTGAAGTATCCGAAGACGATGATGATAATGATGACGCATTTGATCAGAATCAAGAAAACAGTAAGTTATCATAAATGAACTTTAGTTTAACGTGATAAAAAGCTTTTGTACTGATTAAAATACCTTATGTCATTATTTTAATCCTGGTGAATTGTTAATAACTCTATTTTTTCTTTACAGTGAAAATCATCATCCCGACAGTTACTGGGGCTTTTCTACTACTGGTATTGCTGATCGTTTGCTGCTCGTGTTGTAAAAGGTAAATATTGTGCTGATAATGTTTATTTGCCTCTTCATAAATTATAAATTTACTAGAAATGTTTTCCACAGTGAACCTAGCTTCTATCACTCAAAGGGCGACTATACCATTAGTTTAAGACACGAATTGTACCGTCCATGAAACTGCAAGACGTCAATTGCCTAGACAATTCGCAATGACGAATACAAAAGTGTGAAGCAAATATCATTGATAAACGTGCGAAAGGTGATATTCCCCGAGGCCGAAGGCCGAGGGAAATGTCACCTTTTAAAGGTTTAACAATTCCTCGTATTAACCTACAAAAAGTCAATAATTGTTTTGTTATATATAAATGTTTGGTCATAATCCTACCACACTGTTGTCTGCCATGTTTGATTATGTTTGAATACCATGTTAGATGTGCGAACGTAACACATACACGAAATATAAGAAAAAACCCAATCTTCAAAACTCAATCCTACATACTGACAGCTTCAGTTTGCGGCCGCCAAACTTGAAAAATCTGTTTGGTTTTATTGACACAATCAAAGTATTGTCATGTTCACGACATTATACAAATATTGACTGATATGATCTTAGAATATACAGTTACATTCAACGCGTGTAAAATATCTTTCCTAATCCTACCATACTGTTGTCTGCCATGTTTGATTTACTATTGCCCGATGATCGGCAATGCTATATTTTGATTGGTAAAAAAAGTAGAAGAGACAGGGCATTCCCTGTGTCTATTTATGGCCAGGTTACCGGATTTGCAATGTCAACAGGTGTTCATCGGTCCCAGGTTGACATTGCATTTTATCAAGACCTGTCCAAGCGGTCTAAACCAATCAGAAAACGGCAAAACTCACAGTCATATACATATATGTAACAATTTTGTCGTGATATTGACAATACTTTGATTATGTCAATAAAGCCAAACAGATTTGTCTCCGCATAACAATGTTTTTTTGCATGACATTGTTTTCACTTTTGTTCGGCTTTGAACAGCCGAATCGAAGACAGAGACAAATATTCAAGTAACCTAATGCAATTATCAAAAAATCACTCTACGTGCATTATTTACCCTATCTTCCAATCTCGGAAAAAATGGCCAATTGCATAATGTATGTAAATTAGATGAGAGAAAGGGAAAATATTATTAAACAAAATTGCGACATTTTAAGCTCTGCTCTTACAAACACTCCATATCTCCTTCCTAGTATGTATATATTATTGTGTAGCTAATGTGTTGGTTCAATTTGGTGAATTAATGTTCTCACTCAATAAGATACTCGGCTTTGATCAAGTCAATATCGCATAGTAAAAGTGGCTCTCAAACTAGACGATTACAGTGTTTACAGACGATAAGAAAGATTTAATATTACTCTTCGGATGGGTTGTCATGATGTACATTATTCATGTTAAAGATTAACACTAAAAGCTGCATAGATTACAATCTGTCCTGTTATTATTCAGTGAAAGATTCTGCCTTGATGCGATGGTTTTAACTCGTTATAATAAAAAAAATATGTAATGTACTCAAGCATTTTATTATCCAAAACTGTTAATTTTTGATATTTTATACATTTTTTGTACAATTTAACCTTGCATAATACACTTTAAATATCAAGTGTAAAAACACAATTAAATTTCCCTTGAATACTATGAACATAAGACATTTAGGGGTTGTTTTATTTAAGTCAAGTATACTTTCATTGATAGTCCTATTTTACTTTAGCATTTTAGCATTGGTAACATTACACGTTTATACGTGAAAACACTTTTCTTATCACACCGTTCTTTATATAGAGCATTATTTTAGTGTCGTTCTATTGAAAGCTGTATTAGGTAAATTTAATTGTGTGGTGCACTTAGAATATGTTCATATTTATCTTTTAGAAATGATGAAAAGACAGAGAAACAACAGCCCCTAATAAAGCCAAACAAATTTAACACCAGAGGGATGAACCAGGGTAAAAATCAAGCAAACAGTGGATACCATGGGCAGTTCAACCATGGGATGACGGAAAACGTAATATACGATGACTCTGAGGATGCTCCCAGAGACCCTGGAACAGTACTGGTGAAAAGTGATCCTGAAATCATCACTAGCTTTGCTTCCGTAGAAAGACTTTACTCTACTCCCACGCCTGAGCCGCAACAGCAACAACAGGAAGAAGAAGATAGCAGTCCCGCAGTAGTTGTAGAAGAACCGGAAGTTACGGTTACAAACGATGAAGATAACGAAGAGGAAACTAATAATAATACAACGGTGGTCATCGAACGCGACTCCACGGCTGACAAGGAGGAGGAAACTATTGAGGACAATAATAACACGACAGTGGTCATCGAACGCGACTCCCGAATCAGTAACGCATCATTCTATAGCGATAGCACCTTCGATAGTTTCCGTAACTCCCATAGTGCAGCAGACGACGATGAAAGTATTGCTATAGATCCGGAAATACCTTTGTACGCAGTTCCTGACAAAAGACCTTCCGGCAAGCACATAACTTATCTTGATATATGAATTACCTATGACTGTGCGGTCTGTTTTTAGCCATGAGTTTATGTTTTACTTATTGCAATTGGCGACATCATCAGTGGATCAGTGGAAATAAGATAATATAGCAGATGTGCTCCGATATTGAACTATTGTCATTGGCTAATACATGGTCACATGACGTTCAATATATGGCAAATTGACACGGTGTTTCTTAAAATGGAAACACCGAGTCAATATTCATTTTTGAACTCCTTTGTACAAACGCTGCATTCTCCAGTGTGCCGTTCTTTGACCAACGCTTTTGTTATAATTAATATGAACATTGGAGATCATTTTTGACATTTTTTGAAGAAACGAAATATCTTCTATGAAAATTAAGGTAATCTATGTATATAACTCTTTGCACACTATTCAAGGTTAGTAGTTTATCTCTGTCGATTTTTACAGAATCCATCTTCTTATATATATCACCGTTATGTCTGCCCATGAAACTTCTATTAATATTAGTTCTATATTAGCGTCAAACTCAACATCAGTCATATGCAATTGTGCATCGTACGCCTTGCCACGTGCAGTAAGGGAATGCATTTATGGAATTAAGTGTCTGAACTAATTATATTTACTTGAAAATCACATACCAATGCATTTCATGGCGTGATTTTTACATATTGAGCTAAAATCAAATAAGGTCATAAATGTAGCTTATCATTTTACCACGTTTAACAACCGCAACAAATGGAGAAATCACGTCAAATGGCAAATCCTTTGGAGCGTCAATACATTTTGAAATGGCAATGAAGGATGTTTGCGTTTTGACGCAGTTTTAAAACGCGACAAATAGATTAAATCTTAATTCATCGTGGTTTCGATATTCACTTATGCGGCTATACATATAGATAGACCAATGCGACAACAAACGCACACGACACCTTACTGCCGTACGATGATTGGTGTCATTGACCAAGTATGCGCTATGCCATATCTTATTTGTTTTAAGTGTACACCAATCAGAAATAATGAAATCAAAATTCGTTAGGCGGTCAGAATTTGTCAAACGCATTGATCACTTGATAAATTATCACATTTGATTATATCTGCATATCATTAATTTCGCTGAAATTAAGGTTTTACTTGGCTTGCTAGAATCCCATAAATGGAGTGTCTTATTTCATCATAAACATGCAAGAATTTAAGTTGGTTTACATTTAAAGATCACTTTTTCAGTATTTGAAATTGTTTGTAAAATAAATATATAATATCCAGTAAATTATTCAAACGGTTAAGGAAGTCTTTCTTATTTCTCGTAAATTCATAGACACGCCTGAATCTTTAGTATTAGACCTTTCAACGGGAGACTTCACAAGCAGAAGCGGAAAAGAGACAACAGTACATGTTCATCTGAAAAGGCAACTTAAACTTCGTACTCTAGTAGAATTTGGACTTCTAGTTTTTGTGTTTCCCTAAACACACTACAAAATACTCCTATATTACCTGAATCAGTCATGCAGTTGTTGGCTTGTTGCACAGTAATGTAATTTCTGTGTAAATCAGGCAATTTTCCTTCCCTAGGTAATGTAATTGAAGATGTCTGTTATAGGTATACACGGGTCATGTGACCACAGGTATTTTCTTACCTCTCCCGTCTAGCCCTTCCGGAGACACACCCGGAAGACTGTGTTTCTTTCCATAATGGGATCACTACGTTTTCTTGTGTTGATGAAGATTTTATTAATAAGTGTTTATCAGGGTAAGTTTTTTTCACATCTTTTTGGATAATTTGACATCACACGTTTATCTATTAGTGTACTTTCTCTCTACAATACATTATCGAAGGTTCGACACATTGTCATTAGAGTTTGACTTAGAACTATGCATAACACTGTAGCTTACAATCTTGAACAAGTATATTTAATCTAATCTTTTAAAAAATAATCTAATAGATACATTAATTAATCTATCTTGATTCAACAACTAAATCTAATGTATATCGGTCTTTTTGAATACCGTAACATTTTGACCACAAAGGTCCTCAGACGGATAAAAAAGTTGAACCTTTCGTAATCCAAATAAAACGTAAAACATGTTTAGGGTCTAGATATTATTAGGTTTAAATTCTTTGTTTTCTTGACTTTATATATATTTACGTTAGCGTTCGGAACTTCCTCATTGCTTGATATATAAACCAGGCTACCTGAACTGTCGAGTTAAATACCGTTTTTGTTCGTATGTTTTGTAATTTTTCCTTATAAAAAACGTACGTACAATAGAAATGACGAAACGCTAATGTTGTTTGATATTTCTATTTGAATAAACTTATTTACTACACGCGTGTTCTGTTAAAAAACCACTTCAACACAATTTATGTTATAGTAAATCATCACACATTCCTCAGATATAGCATGTACTGTACTCTTACAATATTAAGGTATTCGTCTTCAGAGCGTGAAGAAACAAACCTCTACCACAAATTATATGGTTTTAATTGGTTATATAAAATGGTGACGTACTGTATACAACACGGAAAATACAAAATACGATCGAAAAGCACGGATTCTTCTTACCCGTATTGCATCGTTACTACATTTGCTTTTACTGTATCTGTGTTTTACAGTTACTCAAAGACTTGTTTCCGAAAAAATAGAACATTATATAATGCTCATCATACTTTATAACATATTTAAGCATATATTTTAAATTTAGATATTTGAAATAATATTTCAAGGCGATAAAGTGATATCCATTACATACACTAAACGTTATAGCATTTTATTTGCCATATACTGAGTATCGCGTTTTCTAAGACGTATTTAGTTAACGATAATTTGAGTTGGGAAGTAAATCTTACATGTACCAAAGAATTATTTACTCATTTTGAAATCAGCATAAAAACACAAGACATTCCAATGTTACATTAAAGCATCGACAAGCACATAAGTTATCAATGAACTGTGGGACCACGAATACAATAACGTTCAAAACATACAAAACTTTTTCCTGGGATACCTCTGTGTAATAAAACGATGTACCCTAACGTTCATGCTGAAGAAGACTCAAGAATACTTAAAGTGTAATTGGCCCATTTAAACAAGTTTATTGGTAATACCGGCTCTTAATAGCTCTTTCCTGACTAAATTACGTCATAAAATTAAAACCCCATACGCTAGATTGATGACTATACATTATTCTGTGTGTGTGTGCTCCGTGTATTTTAAGATTAACATTAGAGATGTTAAATTATTTCGTGTAAACAAATGAAGCTGGGGCTACAAGGTGAACGTGTCTCTGTCTGATTCATAAAGCTATCGGGTATACCCGCCACTTAATTTGTAGTATTGTTAGCTTGACACACCAAAAGATAAATTCTATCTAAAATTGAATTCCATAAGGATTGAAAATTAGTTCAATTTAACTAATGTCTATTTCATCAATTATATATAAATTCCGATGGCAATAGAATTGGTACTCTTCTTGTTGGAGAAAAAAAATCATTCAAAATGCATATAAATGATCCCGGATCCAAATTAAAGTCTTTCTTGGAATATTTCTTATAATAATGTTTTTCATTAAAATGTCATATAAAGGTGTACTACATATTTGTCATGTACAATGTATGTTGTATATCCACATGCAAATTAAAAAAATGCACTTTACAAGTAGATTTTTACTGTCTTTAACTTTGTTACATGTAGATTTAATCGACTGAGTTACACGATTTTTTTAAATTTAGATATATTTTTCAAAATTAAATATGAGACCCATCGCCTGTCTGACGACGTGCAAACGTTCCTTTGTATTCCACAGCATCGTGCAACTTCAAAACCAACCAAGAGCAATTTTAAAATGGAGAATTGTATCTTGTATGTACCAAGCATACAGCATGAAACCTTAAATGACCACTATCCCTTAAATACTCTGGTGATTCAGAGGTCGTGACACCACAAACGGCCTGTAATGTCAATTTATACCGGGGTCGATACCAAATTAAACTTTGATGTACGAAGGGCCTGAATAAGTGAGACAAATGACACTCCCACAGAATAGACTATTGTAGATTTGATCAGTTCCCGTTAATAAAAGTGTGGGTACATCACACGCCCATACCTATTGTTACCTGGCGAATAAAGTAAGTCTATAAATGAAGGTAACGTTCATTGTCTGCAGACTGACTGTAACCACGCTTCGATCAACAATGGGTTATACCCTGAAGGACTAATACCTGTACCAACATTTGATTTTCTTTATCCTGCCACAAAACATCAAATAGATATAATAAACAAAGCAGTTTTATTATCAGATTTTCATTTTTGTTGGGAAATTTTGTCGGAATAACATAATTCTAGCAATTTCTGTGAAAAAGTTTTGAGGATTTATTTCTTTCAAAAATGTCGGTAATAACTACATGTATTTATATCTTTTATCACGGGTATTCCCCTTGGGATTTGTAATATGGCATATCGTGTTCCATTTCAACATACGTGGAATGCTGTTGAATCTATAAAATTTCTAGCCTACATTCTATGGTATACAGTCCGTGAGCCTATCCCCTGTCTTTTTTGACATTTCGTATTATAACAAGTGTTCCACAGGGTGCTGTCACTGAACGTATCCTGTTTCTTATTTGCATTAATTCCTTTGCCGCTTCGCAAATAAAAATACGTATAAAAACCGAATGCAACACAAGATGATACTATAAAAATATCTAGGTTTCGAATGTTGATGTGAATAGGTGATATTCATTTAGTGTTTAGCCAGATAATTTACCCAAAAGAGAAAATGCATGAACAGAAGTTGGCTTACTCACTTTCAAATCTAAAGAACCTACAAGGCATTTGGCGTGTCATAGTTTAAATCAAAACTATTTTATGATCTGCCTTACGAACTAAAAAAAGGTATCTGAAAATTATCACTACCGATATACACTATTTCTGTTCAGCTGTAAATAGGGTATTATATTAATATTTATGGACAAATAAGAATGCTTTTTACCTTATCTTTCAGTTAGAGCTGTGGCCAATGACTGCAAACTTTTAGGAGACTATTTTGGTTATACGTGTAAGTAATATAATTATTCAAATTAAGCATAATGGATATGTTAGCTGTTGTTATTTATCATACTAGATATTACCGAGATGAATTTAATTCCTAAAAAGAATTTTTCTATTTATATAATTCAAAAGTTCCATCAGGAATGAGTCTATATTCTCGTGGATGGTTTAATTTTATGATCTTTTCCTTATCTTTTTAATCATTTTTCAAGGTAAATACTTTTGGCAAAATGTTAAAAATAATATCAGCATTTAAATTTCTATATAATTATTCAACAATTTTGTTGAAAACTAATCATTTGTTGAATAATAGTTAAAGATTTCAACATGAATTAAAAAAAAATATCAGTGAAACAGTTTCGTTCTTCAGCTACCAAGATATGTGCTGGTGGAACAAGCCTGGGACGAAGCATCCTGGTCGACATGTATGACACCAATGATGTCGACCTGAGCGTGTGTAGCTGTAAAGCATTGGTTAACTCGCCATCCGGGGTCACAGCTTTGTCTATGTCGAGTTTTAAAGACCTGGGACCGCACGCTGGCTGTAACTCCTATGTTGAAGTTGAGCGAGCGACAGGGGATAAAGTCACAGGCCAATGTAGCTATGTAACCGGAAGTATGATAGTGTCTAACGGTGACGTCATCACAATAAAACTAGTCAAACAATCGCAGAGTGATTCCAGATACTGTATATCATTTACATTAGGTAAGTTGCATTGGTAATTGTATATATGCCAGACATCGTCCCTACCAACCTATACATACTTATTACCTTGTGTTACAAGATAAAAAGTTGGTGGTCACTTCTAGTAAGAGTTGGCCTCTATCATAGATGTCATTTTCCAGACACATTTGATAATATATTCCACACATAACAAATGTAAGTATATCATTTTCCTTGCATATGTAACATTGATATTTGTATTTTTTTCCAGAAAATTATTTATCAACGATAAATATCACATGCTCTGATGAACTTGCAACAACTACAACTCCGCAACCAACAACTCCAAAACCAACAACGCCAAAACCAACAACTGCAAAACCAACAACTCCACAACCAACAACTCGACAACCTACAACTCCACAACTCACAGCTTCACAACCTACAACTCCACAACCTACAACTCAACAACCTACAACTCCACAACCTACCACTTTCCAACCTACCACTCTCCAACCTACAACCCCACAACCAACAACGCAACAACCTACAACTCCACAACCTACCACTTTCCAACCTACCACTCTCCAACCTACAACCCCACAACCAAAAACGCAACAACCTACAACTCCACAACCTACAACGCCACAACCAACAACTCCACAACCTACAACGCCCCAACCTTCAACGCCAAACCCAACAACTCCACAACCTACAACTCCACAACCTACCACTCCACAACCTTCAACGCCACAACCTACAACGCCACATCCAACAACTCCACAACCTACAACTCCACAACCTACCACTCCCCAAACTACAACTCCACAACCTACAACTCCACAACCAACAACTCCACAACCTACAACTCCACAACTTACAACTTCACAACCTACCACTCTCCAACCTACAACGCCACAGCCAACAACTCCACAACCAACAACTCCACGACTTACAACGCCACAGCCAACAACTCCCCAACCAACAACTCCACAACCTACAACTCCACGACTAACCACTCCAGAATCTACAACTCCACAACCTACCACTCCACAACGCACAACTCAACAACCAACAACGCCACAGCCTACAAACCCTCAACCTACTACTCCTCAATCTACCACATTTCAACCTACAATGCCAACCGACGGAAACATCGATACAAACGAGGACAATCGTAAGTTATATATATATTAGTTACGGATTATGTGTTTGCTTCCATTTGATGTAACAGAAAACTTTGCTTTCTAAGAAACATTTCTGCATTGCAATATTCATAATATAGATTACGCTCATGAAACGTTGTCCATGTTTTAATCAGAATTAAACATTGATGGAAAGAATAAGGTTGTCAGTTGCAATGGCTGACATCATTAGGCTACATTGAAAATAAACATTGGAAGTATGTATCCACATGTAGTTACATTGTTTTGATAATTTCTAAAATGAGCCACGAAAATGATTCAGCATATTCTACAAACAATTTTTGAAGGGAAGGCATACATAAGGGTTTTATTATCAGCATAATTCATTGTCATTTCTCCAACTTTACATGTGCAACGAGAATAAAGCATTGCCGCAAACGGCCGCAAAATTTGCAAAAAATAAGACCATCAAACTTATGATGTTTGTCTCCCTCACCCTCCATGCATTGTATCACCAGCGAGTTACATTTTGTCGGGAACATGTCTTTGTCCGATAGCTTAATGCTTAATGAATATGTTACCCGGTACAATGATGTCGGCTGTTGCGTTTGACAATAAACCACCGTCTCAAACTGTAAACGGGGGGTGGGGGGTGGGGGGGGACGGGGGTGGGGGGTGGGGGAGTTGCGTTCAAATTAGCGTAAACGCAACGACGTATGAATACAAACCCAGAGTAGGATCCGACTACTTCTAGTTCACGCTTCGGTAAGATTTTGCGTCATATGATAATCTAAATAAACTTTAATTACTTAATTTACATTTTACCTTTTCACAGATGACAGATTTGCTTTGAATTAATAATAAACTAAAAAACGATTTCGGTCTTCTATTTGTCTCAAGACTGATCCTTAGGCGGCACAGACAATATCATGCTCGTCATTAGCCTACTCGGTTGGGCTACTGTATGAAGTGTAAACAAAGTTTCCTCGTTGTCGGATTCAAAATAATAATAAAGAGTTGTTATTAGATCCAATTAAAATGTATTTGACATCAAAACAGAATATGTGTTCAAGCATTGTAACGGTAATAAACAACAAAAAGAATCGCTGGTCGAGGCTACAACCGGGGGCTTTCCTCAGGAATGTTCGAGGAATTCCATAGTTACGTCAGTCACACACCATGCAAACACTTGTCAATCATCCATACAATAAAATAAAAGTCGTGACTATGAAGAATTTAGTCTATATCGCGTGCGTAGACCGATACATACATTACAAACATTCGGCAGCTCAACAGTCATACCATTTGATCAACAGGCTATTTCACAGTTGCTTCCCTCGGTTGAAAATCAAATATGGCGGCTCGCTCCACTTCGGACCGGATCACTACCCTGACAACGATAATATACCGGTAGTCGTTCCGCCTCGGTTATCTCAATTTTTATTCGAAATGGACATTATTGATACATTATCAAATTGGAAAAAACAACATAATTTAAAAATAATTTAAAGGTGTCATTGTTATATTTCAAATCAAACTGCAGCTATAACAGTCAACAATCGGAACTATATCTTCGGTCATCCTAACTACCGTAGTTACCCAACTTAGCAACCATCACCGTTTAAAATCTGACGTAAAAGAAGACTTATCTATGTGAATATAAAAATTGAACAGTATTTTGATTGCGTTAAAGGTGGTATGAACGCAATGGGATACAGACATATCCAATGTAGCGCGCTACATCGGATATGTCTGTATCCCATTGCGTTCATACCACCTTTAATGCAATCAAAATACTGTTCAATCTCTATATATTTGCACATGTTAAACTACTACTTCTAAATAATTGTACTAATTTATTTTTTCCAGTGAATATCATTATTCCAGTCGTTGTTGGGGTGTTTTTCCTCATTGTCCTGCTCCTGGTCATCACAATGCAGTGTAAACGGTAAAAAAGTTATTATAAAAGAACCCAGTGTTTCAGAATAATAATCGTACTATTTCAGCTACATATCAAGCGTACAATTTTATCTTTAGTTAAATCTGGTTTAAACTACAAAAGAATATGATAATTAAGATGGTTGTTACAATGGACTTGCAGGATTTTTTTTCTAGTTTTATGTTGTGGAGTTACATTCGTATGCCTTCGGATGATATATTGTTTAATTTTCGCATTCGGTTGTTTTTACTTAAGTCCTGAATATAATGTACTTCGTTTTACTTTCATATTATAGCAAGAAGCCTACTTCTTGGAAATCAAAATCTTACTCCAATCCAGAGTATAGCCATTTTGAAAAACAAAAGCAGAAATATTCTGGCCAGAGCCAGAAAGAAGAAGATATGAAGGAGATTATCTTCCATGATCAACCATTATCCATCGACCCGCCGGCTGAACAGACATACGCTTTGTCTGACCAAACATTTACGAAGATCGACCCCGTATCCAATACTTGTGATAATCCTCTTTTTGACGAAACGACAGGTTCGGAGATTAGTATGTCGGAAAATAGTTCGTCGAATGTGCAGTTTGACCAAAATTCTACCGGAAGTAACACGGGAGCAGATACTTCTGGTTCTGAAATACCAGTTTACGCTGTGGCTAACAAACAGAGGGAAAACAGAATGACCTTTATCAGAATTGGCTTAGACTAAAGCATAAAACAATTATTTGTTTTTGTTTAAATATATCAAGGACATTTTTAGCTATTACATTTCATAATAATACTAATGTGCATATTGAATTATAACGGGTATGTGTTTTCAATTCTGTGCCTATGTGTAACATGTAAACCTTCTGAAAGTGTGTATTACATGTAGATATTTTCAAGTCCATGATTTCATATCATTTAAAAAAATTGCTTTTTATATAATTATTGAGCCGATATTTATCGTAAAAGTTTAACGTATCATATGAATGAATTCCTTATGATGAGATATATTCATTTTGTATTTTTTTAACAGATAAAGTTAATAAAGTTAATTTGGTTGCACAATACTGTACATTAAAATATTGTGATGATTTTGGTGGTAATTAGGTGGTGAATGCGTCTGATATTTTGATACTAGCCACGTGAAATAGTTAGCAAAATCCAATTATAAAATGACGACGCTGTCCTTAGGTCGGTAGTTTTCCTTGTGATATTCCGGCTTTCCACCACCGAAACCAAACACATACTTAAGTTGCTGTTAATCAGGTGTCGACTATATATGTTATCAAACCAAAAATGATTTTGTAATTTGGTTGTAAAAGGTTGTTTTATATACTTTTATGATAAATGTTCGTTTTGTCATTATACTCATTAAGTTTGCAAAATAAAAGTATATTGTTAATTCTGTGACTTACATCGTACATTATTTGTTATTTATCTTATGTTTTCATATCAAAGTTATAGCTTAAAACACCATTAGTGTAAAACAATCTATTTTATGTACGGGACCAAATCCCCGCGGAAAGTATTCGGTATTGGAATATGATCAGATCGATGTGTCTACCAGTGGGATATATACCGTAAAACCGTTATTCCGTGCTGTTGTCATCTTCATCAGACGTAACGATTGCAAATCTCTCATCATCACTTTCTAAAACATGATATGGGTCTCTCTCATTGTCGTCATGCCCACGGGGTGGACCACATGGGTTACTAGATTGCATCATTGTCCTTATATCGATAGTAGTTCTTGGAATATAGATATTGTCAATTTCTATGTCTGACTGATAACAACTGTCATAGACTTTTGAAATAGCCGATACTCATATGTTATTTGGTATTTGATTGAATTACGATTCAGCTGTTCACAAACATTGCCATTTTATGATAAGTTACAAAAAAAGATACGTACAGTAGCCTAAAAACAATCAATGATAATATTGATAATATTGAATCAATATGAGAATAATTAGTCACGTTTTTGTAAGACGTGTGATGTAAACCAAGCCTATAGGCGTGCCTTTAACAACTGGTCATATTTCGTCACGATTTATGTCATGACACTAGCCCAGATTACTTGTTAAGCGACTCGATTAGAGAGATTGGTTTCGTTCAAATTTCACAGTGTTACTGTACATGTGACTGTTATTTGATACTAATCAGTAGAACTACAGCTGTGTGAGATATCATGACGATGATTGGTAGCGGTGAGATAAAATCCAAAAGTCATGTACAGGCATTCTAAAACAAATATGTTGCCATAATTCAGCATCATGTTGGTTTTACGAAATCACGGGGATACTTAATTATTTAGTAATACAAAAGTTCTCTCTGTGATGAATCCTGTAACTGACGTTTTAGCCACAGGTCCAGCTAATACTTTTTCAGAAAACATAAAGAAGACACCACATACATGTATATACATGTATTAGATATGTTTTGATTTTCCATAATTTTTATTGGCTAATAGATGGTCACGTGACGTTCAATATAAAACATATTGACTCGGTATTTCCATTTTTAAAAACACCGAGTCAATATTCCTTTGCGAACTTCATTGCCCAAACGGTGCATTCCTTAGGGTGGTGTTCTTTGGCAAATACTTTTTCTTGTAATTAATACACACATTAGAGATTGTTTTGACATTTGTTAAGGAAACAACATATCTAATATAAATAATATAAAAATTAAATACCTTTGTTTCGGTCCATATGGTATCATATCACCCTTGTAGCATCCAATACTATTTGACCAAATATATACCTCCGAAATACCGAATTGTCTTATCTAAATTTCGTCTATCTGCTCATAATTTGGCCATCGAAACAGGCAGATATACCGATACTGCTAGAGAACAAAGATAGTGCCCTGGTTGCAATTTAGATGTGGAAGACGAATATCATTTTATTTTAATATGTATTAATTATCATGATTTAAGAAAGAAATATGTAAAACCTTTTTATTGGCGTAAACCATCTATGTACAAGTTGATACAATTATTATGTTGCGAAA
The DNA here is from genome assembly GCF_041381155.1 of Argopecten irradians. Classification (NCBI taxonomy): domain Eukaryota; kingdom Metazoa; phylum Mollusca; class Bivalvia; order Pectinida; family Pectinidae; genus Argopecten; species Argopecten irradians. The sequence continues at coordinate 45,281,643 of NC_091134.1, read as the reverse complement.
ATATAAGTGATATACGTAAATTAGCAAAATTTATATTTGAGGCCATGAAAATACGATCCCGCCTCCAATAATTTCAGTACAGTTATTTTAATGTTGTATACTTAATACACATTTTGATTTCAATGTATAGTACATTTGTAACTTGTCTATGATATTGTACTAATTACTATGTGATTGTATATATATGTATATGTGCGTATTTTGCACAATTCCAATAAGTTGTAAACTTATGGAAAATAAAGAATTGAATTGATAGAATTTAATAAAATGACATCGGCTACGCCCTCGGTCATTATTTATTCTACGCGTGTGATATAACACCGTATAGACCTCAACAAAGGTGCATAATTGTCAATTGATATTAATCTAATTGTAATGGCCATGCCAGATAAAAAACAACCACACATCGAGCCATCAAAGAATAAAAACAGAACGACAGTTTGATGTAGTTGGGTGTAAGTAATATGATTTTTCACAATCCTTGTTTGTGTATCTAATGTCATGCTAATAGCAGTAATTACATCTTTTGAACGGTGAATTCTGATTTCCAGAAGCCAAGTTTATACAATAATATATGTATACTCAAGATACTCACAAAAGTGAAACGTATACGAAGTTCGAAATTAATAATTAAATCAATATGTGAAAATCTGAAAAAGATGATATTCAATTTTTATGTGCCGTGATTTTCATACCCACGAATAAACAAGAGCCTTGAATATTGACCTCCAAAAGTTACCACCAGTTTGAGCATTAACACTTACAATGAATAGGTTTTAATTTTACAAGTACAAATACAAATGTATGAGATGAAAAACCATTAGTTTTGTATGTACAATGTAGTGAAATCAATATATACAAAATGTAGGTCAACCATGGTTTACAATATCAGTTCACATTTTTACAGTGTTATTAGTAATTGTCAAGTAATTTCTGCAGGTACATGTAGGCTTTCATCCAAACATACATAAACAAATGATAAGTTTTACAGTGCATAACTTATGTGTTGGAACTAATGCTTATAAGGCATCATACATGTTTGTCTGTCCAGATTGTCACAGCTTGCAGACACACATAAACTAATCATGAACATTAATTTAAGAACCAAAACAAATTATCATACCTGTATATTTGCTTGGTAATACGACCCATCCCAGATACATCGACCCAATTTCTGAAAACTGACAAATACATAACAAGTAATTTTGGCTACTCTGGAATGAAGATGGATGCATCGATAACTTATCAAAAGATATCAAGTTGTAGACACTTGAGCATATTTAAGTTTATAAAACTCTCTTCTCATTTTCATGTACTGGGTTGAGACAACCTGTTCCCTCTGATGCATCAATGCAATTTGTGAAAAGTGAGATGTGACTAATATATTTAATGTTGACCTTTTATAAATGATGATTTATGTATATCAAATGAACATATGCTTTTTTATTTATTTCTTTCACATCTTAGGTTGTTTTCATACATTGACACAAGAGCACACAAGTGAGCCAGACTTTCACGTTCCGTCAATACGAATTCCAGTATAAACATCCCCAACTAGCGTTAAGAGTTTCAAGGGAGACAACTCTCATACACAAATTGTGCTTGAGTGTATGATAGTTTTTCTTCGTTTATGAAAGACGATTCATTCGTCCTCAAGATTGTCAGGTTATGAGATCGTATCATGTATATTTATTTATATATACATAATACATATAATACATTGATATTCTTACGTGCTATAACTTGAAGGCTTCAATATATTTTCCTAATTTGCATTAAACCTAAAAACTGGTATTACAGGTTTCTCAGTAATCAAATTAGTATTACAGGTTTCTCAGTAATCAAATTAGATGTTATCATTTTAATATAGATATTGGGCCTGAAATAGATTAGATCCACTTCTCTACGATCAAGAGACAACATTCACTTCGCTATCTTCAACAATAACTATAGATTAAAAAAAATAATATTGCTATATTGGTGATTTTTATACAAAATGTTAATTAATTATTATACCATTGTACTATGTCATTAGTATAGTGTCCACAATGTTGGCTAGACTAGATGTAAATTTTGTTGATAATGAACACAATAATTTAGTGGTTACAAACTGTAGTAAGGAATACCACAGGATGTTGTCACAATGTTTCCACTTACGAATCTGTGGAGGTATAATGTCTGTCTATGAAATAGTTCTTATGGCTCCCCATAACCACTAATCACACACGTTACCATAAATGTAGTTCCGTGTAAAACACTATTATTGTGAAATTTCCAAGAATTATATGTACAGTGTAATTGTGGCCGGTGGTAAGGTAAGTTATACACGTACTTCTGATTAATTAATGAACTGTATCGACCAGTGGTATAAGTTCACGGACCACGCCTTCACCCACACATAACGACCGATATTCTCACTTTACCTTCACATGTAACACGAAGTGATCAAATCAAAATGTGAATAACACGGCGAGTACAGCATATGGCAAATAGCAAATAATAATATGTTTATGATAGGTTACATGACTATGTACATTGAAATATCAGACTATTTTAGCATAGACATATCGTATTCAAAGTACTGCAATTGTCAAAAGAGCGTTAAAACTTATACAATGTAATACATAACCAGAACTTTGTTACGGTGTTTAACGATATCCAAATGTACATCGAGAAAATGCAATCTGATTCTTAGCGGTTCAGCACAGCATGTCAACAATTTCCCAGTTCATATTTCCTTTAGAAAACCAGATCAACAGGCAATAACATTAGCTGTTATGCCCCTATACAATATTTTCTTTATAAACTCTATTGACAAATATGCCAATAAATGAACTGTTCCGTCGAACAGTCCAAAGAACTGTTAAAATGAATGTGCTGGTGGACCGGAGTGACGTCACACTTACTATTCTTGACGTCAATGCATTGTTTTGAGCCAATTGGTATACCAAAAAGTTATCAACTGGCTTTTCGGGCAACAGATGATTATTGGGCTCTCAAACAAACTTCGGATTCAACAAATCGTATGTTGCCCTCAATACTAGTCAACAACTGTATATTATTGCTGACATGCCCTGCGTACAGAACGTTAGAATGGCCGTAATAGGCGACTAAATTTGGTAAACGTCCTTCCTTCCTTTCTAACGTCTCCATTGGCATAGCTTCATGTTTTGCACTAAGTTGAGCGTTCACCCATTGATAAAGGCTTCGGGTTCTGTCTTCTGGTTGAGGCACACTATAGTCTATAAAAGTACTAATCACTGCTCCTGCATAGCACCCAGCATAAATGGAGTGGGACGACTTGTTTCCGCGTGTCCTTAATCTGAATGCTAGGTGGGTGCGCTGCTCGGATTCTTTGGTGGATAGTGAGATAGCACAGGATTTCCTGTATTACAAAGAGACACAACATGAACATACCGCAGTCTCCCAAAACATACACAGCCACACACACAACTCATTAAGTGCGGGGAATTCCGTTTTTGAATGATCTTAGTTATCAAAAGGACATTGAGTCAAATCAGTCAACAAATCAATTTTATGAAAATCTGTACGCAATATTTCCCTGTCAAACAACATTAAACTGACAGCAAGAAAATCGTGGTTGTTACCCTCACTTATTGCTAAACTACGGTAAGGGGACATTACCCGTGATTGCGTCCTATACCTGCAGAGCACGGAGTACATATAAATACAGAATGTACATGTAGTTATTATGAACATAGTCATAACGTAAACTACTTTTTTAAGGTTTCAAAAAGCCAAAATTGGTGACGATGTGGTCTGTTATTACGCCACGCGTTTTCGTTCCTATTCCATTGATCCGTGTTTGTAATGTTGTCGATAGTTATACAATAGCAATATAAGAAGTCATATGATGATTAAACACCTGTACTGTCCTCTATGTTCCTTGTTTACCTGGTGTTGTTTTTTGTTAAACATGTTTAAAGTATAATTTAAAAGGACGTGTAGTAGATGAACGTCAGATAACATGTACAGTGTGTTTGTGACTAAGCAGTCTAACTGGATATACTTACACATGCATACATGAAAGCTTAATATACGGATTCTGGGCCTTACGGGATATCTAAAAACGGTTAATTGCACACACCATCATATATATTATGGTCAATTTTACAATGTGTTAGAGATATGCACCATATCAATGTATGCAAATACAGTCCGGTTACCTCTCCGGCTATTACAAACCTTCCAACAACCGGTACAACTGGCAATTACTGGTCATAATGTCGTCTATTTAAAGCTTACATTGAAACTGACAAAAACACGAGTGATTTAAATTAATCATTGTGAGTGCTTTACGGTATTGCGAAAGAAAATAACTTTCTTTCTAACAAGGAAGACATGCGCCGGAATATACCGGAGGAAACTTGGGTGGAACCGCAGTCAACCGTGACGTTTGAGTAATCAATGTTTTGTCAATATTGGCGGAGAACGTGAGTGAGTTCGGACTCACGTTTACTTTACACCAACACAAAATGACTGTACATTACCACGCCTGAAATATTTACATTAAATTTTAATCGGAATACATAGCTAGGTGGACACATCTGCCTGTAGGATACACCTCGGGACGTTTAGAGGTTTCTTTGGAATAGTTTCCATACTATGGCTGTCCGAGCGATGACTCCTATCTGGAAGTCTGCAATAACATTCATTTGCTTACATCTACTCATCACAGGTAAGTTTAACTATACTCAGGCGTACTGTGCTATTTTGAACAGATCTTGAACCTTGATTTGTTAAATTGAGGATCTTCAAATACTTCGAGAGTAACGTCAATATTTTCAATTGGTACACATCATATGTTGTATTAAGGAGAAACGTGCCGCGTACAAACTATTGTATATTTTGAATAGAATATTGACTATTTCATATGAATATCACACAGGCTATACATTTACGAATAATACTTGAATCTATATACATTATATTCATCTCTTAGTTAACTTTTCTTGCCAACAGCATAGTTATATAAATAGCAAAATGTATTTTCCGACGCGTTCTTATCTTAAACACAGTTAATTAACATGTACAAGGACTATCTGCCAGGTGGTCGATACGTATAATCCGCTAAACCTTTATGTGCCATAACGCTTCCCGATATGGACTAATACTTGCTTGTTTAAAGTCGGCATTAATCAATAAGGCGGTATTCCATCTCCTTATCATGGCGACAGGAGCTGCTTTGTTGGAGGCAGTTGCAATTAGTCACATTAAGGATTATTTGATCAAATACCGAAAACGCGATTCCAGAATCCAACCCTCTTCGATATTCCAGAGGTAACTATCACTGTCGTCATACATGTACCAGCCCCTGAACTATATCACAGCAGAACTGACGGCCCTGTGTTGAGATGAGTAGGTATATTTTGGTCCAACAAATCGAATAAATCTACACTGTATATGACTGTGTGACTTTGAACGATCTCTATGAAATATTCAAAGGAAGTCTATGCAGGTCCAATCGGTCAGTTTATTGTTCTTGGACTGCCTTCAGTTTTGCTACGACATTGTCTAAGGGTGGACATAAAGACAGTGACAGTAACCCCTGAAACATCGAGGATGGAATTGAACAAAAGGCCAAAGTTTCGTTTGCTGAATGTTTAGTTTTATTTCAGTAAGATTGGTTGATTATGTTTAACACCCAGTCAACAACTTCCCCAATGTTTAATGTTTGTTTGTATGTTCTGTAAGTCTGTGGTGTGCGCGTGTTATGAGTCTGAACGATTTTCTTCGAGTGGAAATTCTTTCCTTTTTATATTGCTATATACTACTAAAAAGGTTTAAGTTTTTTTTAATTAATAAGAATTTTATCAATATAAATACATTGTCGATTTTGTCTTCCTCGGTATTTGTGCAGCTTGCTGTCATAAATATTATATCAAGTATAATTGTCTGTCCATTGAGATTAATACTATTTTAAAGCATTTTTTTAATCATTTATTTTATCTAATCATTTGATGATCTTCGCTTAAGTTGAGATAAATTCTGTGCTGCAGCCAGCATATGATTAACCTTCAATTTTCATTTATGTAAAGTAAATCACACTGTATGATTTACAGAAGCGTACTGATTACATAGTATCTATCATTCCGGTTCATGTTTTAAGCATAAAAGCTAAATAGTGTATAAGAAACCTTTATCTCAACTAATCATTTTTGTCATATTTTATTTCACATAAAATGTTGACAGTAATGTAAACCTGACATAACTAGACCATAGAACATTATATGTATATGTTATCATATTTTTTTCATTTATTATGCTCATGTATATATACAAATACAACATCAAAATTGACATGAAACAACCACGAACAGCTCTTAAACAAGAAAAGAGCAGAACATCTAAACCTAAGCTTTTTTTGTAATCCATTGGACAATGTATCTATCTTTCTATGGCAAATTGATATTGAACCATCACGCTGCCTAGCACAGAACATCTGACATCGAACTTGGCTTTTGTGTTTTTATCCATTGTATCTACCTTTCTTTTGTAATTAGTTCAGCGTGTATTGAGGTCTTTAGGAATAATATAGTCCGGTAAATATAGGACAAGATGTTGTTCTCCACTCGCCTGTAATTACTAACTCCACGTTCTCGATTTTGCCCCAGTCATGCGTCATGTACCTGATGTACACAGTCATATAAAGGGCATGGCCATGAAATATTTAATTGCTGTAAAAGCTTAATTGCACGATCTCACTGAATAACTTGTAGGTTTCTATAGAAGAACACGTGTGACCCGATCGATGCATTACATGGCACGGGACTGGGCTGGGTGTAAACAAGACCCGTTTTTCTACTACATACGGAAACGTAATATCAATTCTTTTGTGATCAGACGCCTATTATAGTTTCTACATTTTAAAAAAAGAGCCACGATTACCGAGTGTCCAGAAATATTAACACTATGCATAACCCTCCTCATCTTAGAGTATGAAATCCACGACGGGCATTTGCCATGTATCTTAATCATGTGCTGATTGAAGTCGATAGTTTTCCTCTGGATACTTCTTTTTGTCCTCATAATCTAGCACATTTCAGAATAACATATGTTTATATGACAGTAAACAAAACCATCCAAATAATGTGATGCTGAACTATTAAATGAAACAAACAAATGTAAAACAAAATTTGACAAAATGACAATAAACAGTACATTTGTATGCCTTGATCAGTTTGTAACGATCAGTACGCATATGTACCTCGACAACTAAGCCTTTTCTATAACTATGAAAACAGTTCATAAAAAGTTGCATATAAAAAAAAGTGTCTCAGTGTCTATACATGTCAAATCCTTTCAGATTATTTCGTAATTCAACTCTGTCACTGAAACACAATACTGTTTACCCCTGAACCTAGATTTGCACGATAAATACAGACGGAGCCCCGACTAACTGTCTCAATGCCCTGTACTAAATTCACTTCCTTGTACATTGTGTAAACTTGTCCTGTGACAAACTGTTCATCGCTTCTATTTAATCACAAAGGTTCCACAAAGTTAGTGTGTTTTTTGTTGTTGTATTTTATGTTATAAACTGGATTGTAATGTTTAGATTTAAAATAAAGAAACATTCGAGAAAAATTCTTCTGTTTGAGATAGAAGCCTAGACACAATTATGTCCAGAAGCAATTATACAGGTATGATAGTTTTTAGTTGTTTTAACGGCTCAACACCATATGTGTACCAATAAACAATTGACTTGAAGCTGCTATCTTCAGCATTGATTGGTCACTGTGTTAACTACATCCTTGCTTGTGATTTTATGACGACATATCGATTGTTTATTATATCAGGTTGGTCTGTTGTTTAGTTGGCTCATTGACCTAACGTCCTATTTACAAACCAGGGCTATTTAAGGAATGACCTCCCTGTATGCGGTGTGTTGGGTGTGTGAAGTGCATGTTTTGGAAGACTGCGGTATGTTAGAGTTATATAATAGTTGAATTATTGTCCTTTTTATAGTGCAATCACTGAATCATGTCGCAAATACACAAAGCAAACACATCTCAGATCTAAAAAAATGTGATATTCTTTTTCTTTTCCAGATGTTGAATGCTCGGAGTGTTCTGATCTAGCAAGCTTACTTGACACCCCTTGTAAGTATATAACATATGAAGGAAATTATTTTGATGGGTCATTGTTTTCATTTTGCATCAATATCTTCACTGCAAGGCTATACTGGAGTCAAACAAGTAGTCAATACTTGCTAAAGGTGCAATATGCATATAATATAGAATCATTCACAATAGTTACACTTTATATACTTCAAATGACAAATAATCAATATACGGTCTAGTATCCGGATATAATCAAGGAATGTATGAATTCCTTAGGCAATGTCTTAAGTAATTCTATTTGCCCCAGTCATAATGTGTATCGGTTGTATTTAAGGGTTAATGGGAGTGGTACACATAATTCAAAGCTCTTAATTTAGAAGTCAAATACATTATTATGCACTTTTTTAACCGTAAGGTTCAAGGAAATAAAAGAATTGAATTGAATCGGGGTAAACAACAGAAGAATTGTCGACCCATTTGTTTATAATTATATTACATGTTTGTAAGAATCATACTCCAGATTTCCATTAATGTTTGTAGGTATTGTACTCTGTCGTCTGTAATTTACCATAATGTATTCTTTTCACGTTGATAGCTTATGTATGTGTATATTTCATTATTCTAATAAGTTGAATGAATAACTTACGAAAGTAATTACAAGAATTGTAAATTGTGAGTGAAGATATATGTTCTAGTTTCGCTATACCTTTTTTGTTTATATAGTACTTTTCAAAGTGATTTTGCACTGTATCAATAGAACTTTGGGGCTAAAATGGAAACTAACCGCCTTAATGAATATTTGTTAACTTGATTCTTTTAGTCGAATTTGTGATCATTTGAATCCCGCGTTCTTATTGGTCATCACCAATAAACATTTTTTGTGCTTAAAATGTTAATACAGGCCATACCAAACACCATCTATCAAGGAGCATAGTTTATGGCTTGTTTTAGTAGGTCTTGGGTTCGAACTCCCGTCTGGTCGTGAGTTTTCCCACTGCTGCAGTATTCATGTATATAAAGCTATATTTGATTACTCCACATATATTTTGTTTTATATTTGTTTGCAGCTATATCTCCGTGCCAGCCTACTACGACCCGTGTGACAGGAAGTAGCGTTGTTTTTGACTTTTACGATAGTTACAATTTACAAACCAGTAGCTGTTCCTGTTCCGTCATGATTCCATCCACTGTAAACTTCGAGTTGTCGATGTATCGATATTACGGTATGGGTATCGACACGAATCCCGGATGCGGATCAAAGATCGAGGTCAATTCCAGCCGATCCGGGTCACTGACCATGGAATGTAGAGTGTTTGGATCCATATCAATGTTGACTGGAGACAAAGCAAGCGTTACACTGTCACGGGACCAAAACGCCGACTCCCGGTATTGCATGATAACGAGTACAAGTAAGTTGATATGTCAGATTTTATCGAAACAAACTGAAGATCCAAAAATTATGAAAATCTGATAACTGCAGAGCTCAGAAGTTTATATTTTGTTCGTTGATTTTCTGATTTGTTTTTCGTCAGTAATTAAGGTTGTGTAGTTTTTTTAAGCACGCATTCGTTTTGTTCTAGAGCCTCCATTTATCATGGATATTGAGTGTGACGCTGTCGGATCACCACCATCAACATCACCGCCAACAACGACAACTACACCTAAAACAACAACATTATTACAAACAACAACAGTAAGAACCACAATGCCTAAAACAACAACAACAACGACGACAGATAAACCGACCACAACTCCGGAAACAACAACGCAAAGACCAACCACGATAAAAACAACAACCGCAACACAACCAATTACAACAACAACTACAAAAACAACACCAACAACAACAACGAAACCAACAAGCTCACCTCAAGTAATAACCACAACAACAACGGCTACGACCACACAACCAACAACCACAACAAAAGCAACGACCACTACATATTTACCAACTACACCAAAACAAACTACAGCAAGGCCAACGACCACCACTTTGTCAACATCTCAAGAACAAACTACAACAAAAGTTATCTCCCCTGCTCAGTCGACATCGACATCCTCGAACCCTAGTTCAACAACTCAGGCTACTGGAGGAAAAACAGAAGTCGGAGGGCAGAGTGAGGACAGCAGTGATAAAAATCGTATGTTTTAGTTTGCCTTTCATAATCATGAATCAAGAAGAGCTTATAATTTATTATTCACCACCAACAAATACCAACATCTTGAGAATTACAATACTTACAATGTGCTCGGTTTTAATTTTACAAGTACAATTTTACAGTACTGCAGTTCTGTGTTGTAACTGATATTTATAAGGCATCATACACGTTTTTCTGTACATTTAAATGTTTTTCACAGCTTAATTAATAAAATCTGATGGTTTTTAATGAAGAAAAATAAATGACAACATTATCGACTCGTTATGACACATATAACTTTAATCCTATGATACATTTTGCTTATTCGAATTAAAAAAAAAAGTATAAAAATAATTCGTTTTTTTTCAGTTGTAATCATCATCCCTGTCGTTGTCGGGATCTTCTTCCTCCTCCTGTTAGTGGTGCTGGTCGTTCAGCTCTCCAAGACGTGCAGGTAAGTCCAGCTGTAGTAATCGTAAAAGTACACATGTAAACTAATTTTCTGTATTTCCAAGGACCGTTTCTATACGTAATTATCATGTTTTGTCATATTTTCGCCCCTGAAAAACAATGAATGGGCAAAACAGGAAATGAAAACCCATGTCAATTTCATAATATTTGTATATGATATGCCCAAGTTAATGTATTTTTCAAATGTCATATAAAAACATAGGGTCCTCGATCAAATTTTCACAATTTTGTAAGCTTGAAGTTTATACCTAGAAACCCTACCCCCATTTCATCCAGTGCTAAGATGGATCATATTTGACTATTTTTTATAAAATCATGACGCAAAAAAACATTCCACATCAGTTCATATGTTTTTATGATATAAAATCTGATTTATGTCTGTTTGATTTCATGATTTTTCACAAAAATTTCTTGTTTTATCGAAATCCGTATGCATTTTTTTTATTAAAATTCTAGAATTTCGGTCCGGACGGGTCCCCTTTTATCATTTATTGCGACGAAGTTACTTCTGGTGTTTGAAAATCCATTCCCATTAACGGCAGGAGCCGCAAAAACCTCAGCGATATCATCTAGTTTTCACTTCATTGCTTTTATTTGATTTATTTTATGATTTTTTACATTCAATATTATATGAAGACACTTTTCACCTATTAAACAAATATCCAAGTGGAATGTCGTACCGTATAGGAAATCATTATGGAATCCAAAACAACTTCCGTAGCTTCGGTTTATACTGTCTATGTATCGGTGCGGTTTTCAAAAGTATGGACCTACCTTAAGGCGTACCGTGCGTTCATTTCTCAATTGTTATCGGAATGTTTTCTTTGTTGAAAACAAGGCAGAGCGTATTTATATCCGATAAAATTACATGGAATGTTTATTTCAATGTATACCGAAACTATTTAGGTATTATTTTATATCCATTTTATTGTTAACACCGAAAATACTTAGCTTTTATATTCAAAGCGTATCTTTCATATGGGTGCCGCCATCATGGAAAAATCCAAACGCGTTCCATTTGGCGGTGCCATATCACTTTAGAACAATTGGTACGAATCCGCAAATGGAACGCACGGGTAGTTAGATAGCGGTTCCTCTTTATCACTGAATAAAATGTATTTTTCCCCAATATGATTTCATAGAAAATATTCGTAACAATCCTAAGACAATTCATAAAACCTTAAAATAGTTTTAAGACAAATCAATCCTAGGTTTAGACTTAGCTTATCACAGATGACGTCACAAAATGTAACGTAATTTTTGATTGGCTAAGCAAAATTGTTCCATAATCCTAGAGAAAAATGTTCCAGACGTTTGTGGTGTGTACAAATAAGATAACACTTGCTAGACAAGTATATAAGTAAATTGCTCACGCGTTTGTTTATATTCATTCATTGTATTGTCCCCGTAATATTCACTGAGGTAAACTAAGCACGTCGTAAACTGATTGGTCTGAATTAAACCGTGCTTTTTTGTTTGTTTTGACAGAAGAAAAGAACGGATGCCTAAACTAGATTTAGATAAAATCAGATTTGGTCAAGCTTTCCCGAGGAATAACATGTTCCAACACCCCACTGACATGATTGAGACAACTCATTACGACAGCAAAGAGGATCTCCATGGCAACCCCGACAGATATACCGCTGTCACAAACCCTATCTACATCCACGAGGAGTCCGGGTACTTACCGGATATCACAGACAAGGAAATTTCCCATTTTACTTCCATCCATACTTCAGAGTCGGACAAAATCATATCCGAACGGAATGAAAACAATACCCACGAAGCACCATTGTACGCTGTCGTGGACAAGTCAAATAAAGATACATCTTTAGACTCTTCTAAGATGTCTGATGTCAGTAGTAAAAGCAATAGCGATCTGAGCAGCTTCGGGATGCTACAAGAAAACGAGCGAAATCTTAGACAAGAGGAAAGTTATTATTATTGATATGCATGTGTGATAAAACGCGTGTATTTATATGGAAACTTTAAGTGTTCATAAACGCTTTCAAAACTATGACTAGAAGAAGCTTTGTCCAACGGACTAGAGATTTGGGAATTCGTTTTCTTCCTTTGTTAAGTTTTTTCTTCTGAAGCATTGCTAAAGAGAGTCTTTGATTGTATTCTTCTTCTGTGACAAACATTGATGTATAATGTGATTAGTGCGTGAATGTTCTAGCTGTTCTAGTTTAATGTGTGATTCCAATATAAAACACTGCAAACTAATGTATAACACTGTTAGTATACGTTTGAAGGGATATAACTGATTCCTGCTTTCTATGCATTGCTATTCAATACGCTATATATGTATATCATTTTATAAGTTGCCGAGTTAAAATCAAAGTTTATTTTTTTTTTACTTTTACACAATTGCATATTTTGTATACATAAATTTAAAAAAGAAACCTTTATGTGTTTGCGTTGTTATTGATGTTTTGTTTGAGATAAACTTAGTTAAATATCAAAAACATTTTGTCTTATCACTAATGGTACCTGGGACGAACTACATTTTGTATTATAGTACTTACTATTTTCATTATTACAAATATCCCAGATATATACCAGATGATACCATACATAACGATAGAGTATGAAATAAAAAAAACTATGAAACAATGTATAAAACAAACTTAGCCTACGAGCGTCATATCCTGGATGTGGACACTGATTCTTATCTTAACAGAAATATAACTTTATCAAATATCAAAATTTATAGGTCGTACTTTTGACGCGTAATTAACCAGCTTGTATATTTCGAAATAAATATTGGAACAAATATATGTTTGACGAGAAAACAGTGTTCATCTATATCAGGTCACATTTCTTTTTTTTTCATGATGACTTATTTTTTTCATGTCGAAAAATGATTTATTTCGCGTGTGTGGATATTTTCTATATCTCTTTGTTTACGGTCAAAAACATGGAAAAAAGACACGACAGTTACAATACAGAGCCTACTGACTTCTCGCATTCTACTAAGTCATTGTGTAACAATATCGATTTTGTACTCTGCCTCTGTACTCTGTAGGTCAGATTTCAGAAGCTTCCATAGTGCTTGAGACTATGGAATAGTCAAAAGATGATACGAATGCCTTAACCTTAATTTGGAGATTAATTGGCAAATATATCGGAAAAAGAGTTATTTATGATATTTTAAAACTATAAGGGGTCGATACATTTAATTGACAGGGGTCGATAACGTCTGAATTTGCTCTGCAAAAGTTATCCTGAGCGTGAACTTTAATATCAGAGATGATTTAATGAGTTACTATAGTATCAAATATAGCCTCGGTATTATCACAAAATATTTTATGGTTCAGTAAAGGTCAAAAATCAAGTTGGCCACGCTTGGTTTATTTATTGCGAAAGCACACAACATAATTTGTTAGGATATACGGGTACAATTGTAAGTTGTGTCGGTGACACAACTTTTTATTACACGAATAGGCTATAAGGTTGCATCAATTTAAATGTGGAATTCCATGTCACTTCCTTGTTCGTAGTTTGGAAATGAATATGTCATATCAACTTTAGTGCGTCTTCAACGCTGAATTATGGTCAGAAGAGCTCCACTCAGTGTCCAGTTGCAATTGGTCATTTGTGTCCTGAGTGTGTATACAAAAGGTAAATTAGTGTGACGTCAGAGGGTGATGGTATAAATGGATTATAAATCATTGTCATTTGGTTGTTTACATATATGACGTCACTTACAATCTCAATTGAAATCCGCTTAATATATATCGTTACAGGAGATTCCGAGTCGAGTTGTTCTCGGATGTTAGAAACTATACCACG